>NW_025920275.1:0-144571 GCF_902686445.1 Sciurus carolinensis | reverse complement strand
ATTTCATCTAATACATGATTCAAGATGGCACCACTTTTACAGGTTTTATGTTCAAATAAGAAAACACATAGGTCAACTTAAATTTTTATGCAGTCACTAGGTACTAGATGTGGCTTCTATAAACTTGACCATTTTGCACTAAAATAACATTTTAGAGACTATTTCAACTCATGACTGAACTTCATCCACAGAGGGACTTTCACTGTGACTATCTCAAAGAATCCTTGTCCTATTTTTATTTCTATTCGTACTCTTTAGCAGTAATAGATTCAAATTGATCATTTGATTAATAGTCAAAGATAAGAAAAAGTTAAACAGGATTGGCAACCACAGTGGATGATGGCTTGTGAGCAGAAGAGGTTAAAAGGATACCAGAGTCCATCACCTCCATGATACTCTGCAAGGAAGTGAAAAAACTGGGGAAACGTAGTCCATGAATGATCTTAGATGCTGCTGCTTTGGAAATTATTTTTTCTTTTAGAAATCACAAACCATTATTGGAGGCCCAAACTCTTGAATGGTCCCAAATTAAGTTGAACTTCTAAGTGATTTTATTATCACTCTATCTGGTCATAAAATTTATGATAAATAAAGATCTAGTTGCTGGGGATGCAGCTCAACAGAAGAGCACTTGTCTAGCATACAGGAGGCCCTGGGTTCAACCTCCAGCACCATTATAGAAAAAAAAAAAGAACTGTGTCTTATTTACCTTAACAAGTACAAAATGTATAATCACTTCTAGCAAAATATGTTAGACCTGAAAGTGTGAACACCATCAAAATAAAAAATATTCCCTCAGTGGATTGCACACCTAGACTATCATAAACAGTAGTGCCTCATCATAAAGAATGTTCATCTTAAGCATACATCAAAACAATAAAAAAGCTTTTACTGACTATTGACAAGGAAAAATGGACATGGTGTAGCTTAGGAAAGGACACATTAGAAGCATATAATACTGACATCAAATCCTCCAGGACAAACCAGGCACTTTGATATGTCTGTTACCCCAGAACTTGGTAGGCTAAGGAAGGGGGATGACACATTTGGGACTCACCTGGGCATTTAGGCAAAACCCTGTCTCAAAATTAAACATTTAAATGGCTGGGGATGTATGTAGCTCAGTGCTTGCCTAGCACATGCTACAATGGTCACTTGGTTCAATTCTCACTGCCCAAAAATGGTGCAGGCCAGACATTTGATTACAGAACAGGGCAGAAGTCATTATGCCAACCTCCCAAAATGATCAAACTAAATTGCACTGTGTTCAGCTCATAATATAATGTGTCAAACCCCTGCTTCTACTAATTCAAACTTGATGGCCTTTTGAATATAATAAAAATTGTATGTTCTTTGTTAATAAATTTAACAAATATGAGAGGAATACATGACTTTGATCTGAAAGCCATAGGGGAACTGGTATTATGATAAAACCTAGTCATGGCACTTCCTTTGACAATAGGTCCATCCCCTTGATGGCAAGGAATAAGAGAAAAACTTTCTGATGAATGTGCAACTTTAGAATGACAAATGGATACATTTTCTAAGTTTGAAAATTAGAAAAGAAAATGATTTTCAAAAGATTGCTTTTGTAAATATATCAGAATTGCAAAAAGCAACAGCTGTCTTGTCTCTTAAGTACTATAATTAAGCCCAGAGGAAATTTCATAGAGTGGTTTGAAATATTATGCCATATAATAGCTGACATTAAACATATCACTGTCATGATTCTATCTTCTAAAAAGGATTTGAAAAATTTTCTTAAAGTCATCTGAATTAGGAAGATTTATTGTGGTGTGTGGTATATGTGTGTGTGTGTGTGTGTGTGTGTGTGTGTGCATGTGTGTGCGTGTGTGCGCACATGCGCGTGTGAGTTCGCGTGCATGCTGCTGAGAACCAAGCCAGGGTTTCTCACGTGCTAAGTAAGTGTTCTGCCACAGGAATTTGCACACAGTTGACCCACCCTGAGGAGCCTTCCTCCGGTAATGCCCCAAGTGACCCCACCCCTCCCCGCACACCCCAACCCCCCAACCCATTCTGCCCTGCCCCACTACTCCCTGCCAGCCTTGCACTGCCTTGCCCCTCCCCATCCCACCTTTCCTTGCCCTGTAATAAGGGTGGCCAGACCCAAGGGTTGCCAGATCTGAGGGCAGCGACCTTAACAAGAGAGGTGCATTACCCATGGCAGTTGCTGCCACAGGATGGGTCCAGCATGCAGAGTCCCTGGCCTCCTGTCTGTCTGTGCCCTGCCCCCAAGGCCTTCCTGCCCCAGATCCCCAACCTCCAGGCCCAGATCCCTGGGTCGGTCTCAGATTGCACTCCCTCCGCCCCAGGACACACCAACCTGAGACTCCATGGAGGGTGCAGGCCTTCCCCAAGGGAAGCCCTGACCTGAGGGAGGCGGCCTTCCTGGATGGCAGCGGTGTTACCCAGGCGGCCTTACCTGAGGGTGGTGGTAGGCGGCATTAGCCAGGGGCAGCGGCCTTACTGGAAGGATGGTGCCTTTCCCGTGGGCAACCTTCCCTGAGGGCAGGTTGGCAGTCCTGCGACCATGGTGGCATGTGGTCCAGGCACTGAAGCAGCCAGACGCCAACATCGGACACAAAGTTGAGGCTCCAGAGCACCGGCACACTTGGAATGGGCGGGTCTGGACCTGCGCTGTGCATCCACCTGACTAGCCCCGCCTGTCTCAGCTGCCTGAGAGCTGGGCATGCACAAAAAGCACCGGTGGCCTGGGCACGCCCCCCCCCCAGTGGTTCTGCCCACTGTGGACTCGCTGCATGTGTCTGAGTCCCAAACCACAAGAGGTCTGCTTTGGGGACAGGAGGCGCCTCTGGGAGGAGATCCTGAGAGAGCGAAGCACTGCCTCTGGCCCTCCTGTCCTTGTCTGGGCACTGGCCAGCATGCAGATGCTGCTGATGGTGGTGCCCAGCCCAGCTGGTGAGCCAGCGGTACAGCAGCAGAGGATGGCACGAGTGGTGCACCCGGGGCTGAGACCAAGCAGCCTGAATGGAGTACAAGCCTGGCTCAGTTGTGAGGTGGGAGCCTCTTTCAAAGGACAGGATGTGCCCTTTGTTAATCCCCACTTTGGCATGCTACGTGCCATGGGTATACCTTGTCTTACCCAGCTTGATGTCATCTGTGGCCCTGCATCCTCTGGCAGGGAGACCACCAGCAGGATGCCTTATTTGTGGCTATGAAGGTTTAGCTGTACTTATTGATGGCCACTGTGATAAGCATCATCATTTTTACTGTTAGTCACCCATTGTATGAAAGTCTCCAGGGAGCACAGAATTAGATCAATTTTTGTAAATGGGCTTATAAGTAAGGAATGACAGAATGACATCTCCTTGGGCTCCCTAGGAGAAATGCATTCTAGGGAACAGCAACACCCAACTCCTATGGTTGGGAGTTTTGGGATTTGGTGGAGTCCAACATGGTACCTTGAGCACATTAGAAAAATGTAAATAGTATTTTCTAGTAAGGAAGTCAGTTGCATTGGTCCAGCTCTACTGTTAGTGAGTCATAAAGGACAGGTAAAGTGGAGAGGCTGGATAGGTTTTGTTTTCTTTTATTGGCACACAAACAGTTTTGAATGTTAATGCATTAATAAATCAAATCTCTTCAACAGATAAAATAGCTCCTGAAATACTTGCTATGCAGAAAGATCAACCTCAAGAGCATTTGGGTCTCATGGTGACATGGAAATCCAGACTTAGATCTGACAAAATGGCCTGGTGCATTTGAGCCATAGTCCTGCATGATGACATGCCCCTCTGCAGGCACTTCACAAGCCACCGGGTCACTGTGACATCCCTGGGCTAGCACTTACTTCCACAAACCTGCTCTCTGAGAAGGCATCAGCAATGCCAGCCTGAGCCCCAAGAGTAGCAGCTCCAGTCAGGGATAATTTCCACCCACAGAGGCCACATGGCAGTGTCTGGGGACGTAACTGTCATCGTACAGGTTTGTTTCTGTGACTTGTTTTTGCTCTGTGCCAAGCATTTTTTTTACTGACTGAATCTTACCAGTGTGACTACAGACCTGCCTGTGGTGTGGGAGGTCACTGGGTTCGGGGAAGGATAGCCTTCTGCCCCACAGGTCCTAGTTTTAGACACATTTTCCGTGAAGAGCCTTGTACCTGAAATAGCTTACATTTGTGTAGAACCCATAACTGTACAGCACATTTTATTCATAGGATTGGATTCAACCTTTAAAGACACTGAGGTAGAAGGAGAGGTATCCTTACCCCACTTGAACACCAAGGGAAGGAGGTGCCATCACCCAGGTGGTCCAGTAGGCATGGGGCCATCCTGAGTCCTGGTCTGGCCACTGCAGGCTCTGCTGCTGGCCCTGCTGCTGGATGGCACCTGTGTGTTGCACACCCTAGTTCTGTCTCCTCTTCTGCTGGATTCCATCAGAGAAGCAGCTTCTTCACCTTCCATTCTCTCCCTGAGATCTCACATTTACACCATGCCATAGTTCTGCTCCTGAGGCAAGTGTGAACCCCAGTTCTTGTGATTCTTTCTTGACAGATCTTAACCCTGAATCATATTCTCTCCCATCTGGTCATAGTTGGCCCTCAGTTTCACTTCTTGTTTTTCTTCTGGTGAGTCTGTGACTGCTGAGCACATGTTTAGCTTGTTATTTTACAGATTCCCATGTGAATATTTTGTCAGTAGCCTTTCTGGGGAAGGGTTAATAGTTCAAACCCAGCATTTTACTTTCAAGAGTGGAAACTTACAAAAGCTGCCTGGGGGGGATGGGGCCCAGCATGGCACAGGATACCTGGTTACTCACTGCTTGCCCTGTGCAAGGAGCATGAGACTCAGGGGAGCTGAGGCTGGATGGCAGAGCCCTCCAAATATGCCCAGGCTGACTGTGCACCCAAGCGTCATCTCTGCCTGTTTTCCTATTGGTTTCATAAGCAAAGAACAGATTTTATATAATCTCCTCCCATATTTCTTCTCTTAAGAAGCTTCAATGATCTCTTGAAACAAGCCAACAAAATTGAAGCCAAGGGCTGGGGAGATAGCTCAGTTGGTAGAGTGCTTGTCTTGCAAGCATAAGGCCCTGGGTTTGATCCCCCTTACTGAGAAAAAAAAAATGAAGCCAGGGAGTGTGCATCTTGGACCTCAGGGCAACACTTTTTCAAAAGCAAACTTTAGCTCAGAGCTGCTGGTGTAGAAGCAGGGCCATGACCAGGCCCCCCTGGCTACCATAGTCATCTCTCCACTGTCCAGCATTTTGATATGATGCTCTAGTTTCACAGTCTTGAGGTTGTCCCTTTGGCACAAACACCACAGGTAGAATTGTGGAGAATTCGGACACTGGAGCAAGGTATTGAGTCGGACGTGTTGCCCTAAGGGTGGACCCACTCCATATCTCTGTCCTGCTCCTCAGTCCATCCCTGCCTGGCAGCCTCTTCCAGGGAGCACAGATATGGCTTTGGCACACATCCACTCAGAGACACTACTTCACTATCTGCCTTAGCACAGCCTAGCCAGCCAGCACCCAGGGAGGGACATAGATTGGGGTCTGCTCCCTCTGGGGCCTGCATGTTCTGCACACAGTGGCCACGACACCATCCCTCAAGGGGCCCAGCCATCTCATGCATGTTGGCCTCTGGATGGCCCACCCAGGCTGGTTCAGGAGGGAGCAATCCCAGCACTCCTATTGGAGGCCAAAGGTGTCCCTTTGTACCTGCAGGACGTTCATGTATCCTGATGGTGGACCCCTTTGCCCTCAGGTGGCAGGCTCCTTGCTGAACTTCTGCATGGCTGCTGTGGAATCCCAGGCTCTCCATTCAGCTGCAGCCTGTGGAGCCCCAGCCAGCCCAGCTCCTGGCTTCCATCACTGAAAGGATGGAGAATGGCAGCCCCACAGCTCATGCCCAGGCCTTGGAGGAGCTGCTGCCACTTCCCAGGGAGCCTCATTCACTGACAGATAAACCTCTGGGAATGGGCAGCCTTCTACCCACTCAATGGGAGATGGGAGGCAGGGCCTACATCTCCAAGGAAGCATCCCTTTTACTCACATTGCTCTCTAGCAGGCTGCATCTCTGAGGAAGCATCCCTTCCTCCCAGGTGCTCAGTTGGTGTCCAGCAGTTGTTCATCCTGTGTCCTTGTCACCCCCAAGGTCTTAGGACCTGTAAGCAAGGGCCCTTCTTTCATTGCTTACCTTAATAATTTGTGATTCCTCTTCTTCCCTTACTTAGACTGGATAGGGGTCTATTAATTTTGTTAATATTTTTTAGAATTAACTTTTCATTCATTGATTTTATTCTCATTGAATTGATTTCTTCTCTAATTTTTATTATTCTGATTTTCATAAGTGTCCATGGCATTAGTTTAGGTGGTTATTCAGTTCTTTCTCTTTTCTAATACATGCACTCAATGCTATGAATTTCTTGGATATGGTTTCATTGCTCCCATGTAATTTTCAAACCTTTGTTTTCATTTTCAATTAATCTAATTTTTTTATACTGGGGATTGAACTCAGTATAAAACCCGAGCCACATCCTCAGGACTTTTTATTTGTTTATTTAGAGACAGGATCTCACTAAGTTGCTGGGGCTGGCTTTGAACTTGCCAAGATGCTGGGATCATAGGCATGTCCTGTTGTACCTGGAAAATTAGAAATCTGTTGTTTAATCTCCAAGCATTTTGTCAGTCCCCAGCTCTACTTTTACATTGCTTTCTGACTGAGCTCTCTTGTGAGAGTTCAGATGCCCTATGCTTCCTGTTATTGCAAACTTGCTGGGGTGCATTCCTCTGCCCAGGATGAGGTCCATCTGGGTGAATATCCCACCTCAGTCTGAGCAAGTCCAGTGCTTTGCTGCTGTTTGGTGGTGCCATCTGTTGATGTCCATCCTGTCCAGCTGGCTGGTAGTGCTGTTGAGTTCAGCTCCGTCCTTGAGGAGCTTGGCTTGCTGGATGGGTCATGCACATCCTGTCGCATGCAAGGCTGTTCTGGTTGGAGCTGCTGTGTTCTCCTTCCCCCAGGTCAGCTGCCTCTGGAGAAGCCTCAGCAGACAAGGGTCTGGTCTTTAGTGTCCAATGAGGGCAGGGCCTTTCAAGATTGGGTTGCTCCTGCATGCTGAAGCATGCTTCTCTTGTCTCTGTCTCTGCTGGAAGGTGATAGGCCACTGAGGACTTTGCTGGGCTTCTGCTGGGAGAGCTCACAGGGGTTTGGACCTGCCAGCAACTGGTCTGATGGCTTCCTTGGTCTCTCAGTCTTGTCATTGCTGGACCCCGTGGAACCTCTCAGGCTTTTACTCAGGCTTTGGATTTGTAGCTGTGTTTCTTCTGTGTCTGTGCTTCTGTTTGTTGCTCCCTTAAATTTGGGAAAGAGTTTACTCTGAGCCCCCCTGTGACAGGTGGAGAAAAATGTTAAAGGATTCAGGGTGCACTTGGTGTCAGGTTGAGCCGTGGCTTCCAGCATTTTGCAGGTTGGACCAGAAATTGGATAAGCATTTACTTTTAAGATCCATTTGCAGACTGTCTTTTACTGAGAGCCTTGGGCATCTGGACTCTATACCGTCATGGCTGAGGAGGAGCTTGACATGATTTGGTTTTATTTTCTGCATCTACAGGGTCTTTTGCTCCTGCATCTTTCCTTCTGTCTCCATTTGTGTTCAGTGTGTATCTTCTGGTACATTATTTTCATTCTCTTGCTGCTTCTTTTGCTACATATTTTGAGTTATTTTCTTGGGGTTTTCCTGGGAATTGCAATTAATCTTTTAATTTTAAAACAAGATAGTTCATCTTAATGCCAATGTGATTTCAATAGCATGTGGAACTTGGCTTTAATACAGCTCCATTTTCTCTTTTTCTCTAGCATCATACAAATTATATCTTTAATAGAATATCAACACAGCTCTGTAACCATTGCTTTATTCAATTGTCTTTTAATTTAGCAAGAGAAGAAAAGAGCAACAAACAGAAATATACTTATCTCTTCTTTTATGATTAACTATTTAGTTACCTTTAGCAGTGCTTTTTATTTCTTTGTGTTCATTTGATTTACTGACTAGTGTCTTTTCATTTCTGCCTGAAAGGTTCTTTCTTCTTAACAACTTTTGGTACAGAGAGCATGTCAGTGATGGCTTTTCTGGTTCTGTGTTCAAGTGTCTATTTCTGAAGGACAGTTCTGATGGATGGGGAACACCTGATTGGTCATGTTTTATTTGGGACCACTCAAGTGTTTCTTCCCAGGGTTTTGGACTCCACTGTTTCTTAGGAGAGTCTACTGTTCATCTTACTGAGAAGCTAGCTTGTGCCAAGTTCCTTGAACTGCATTTGATCACACAGATTTATTTTATTCAATTGAATTATCCTTATATTCCTGGGATAGATGCTACTTAGTCACTGTGTATAAATCTTTCAGTGTGCCATTGGACTTGACAAGCCTGTGGTTTGACAATTTATGTCTGTGTTTGTAAAGGATTTGGGTCTATATTTCTCCTGCATTATCTTTGGCCTGGGTGTCAGGGTAAGGACCTTCTGGAGTAGATAAGACATGTTCCCTCTGCTTCTCTTCCTTGGAAGTGCTCAGGTGGAATAAATGCTCATTTTCCCTTAAATATGCAATAGATTTACCCGTGAAGACACCTCATCACAGATTTCTTTTTGTTGGAAGGTCTTGTCCTCTTCATAAGTGACATGTGTAAATTTGCTTTAGAATATTTCTCTGTCACTGCAGCTAAGTTCATATATCAGGAAGGACAGCGACCATTAGGATTTTTAACAAGTTGTTCTTTCAGTTTTATACAGTTAACGCCTATGTTTTCTATAATCAGAAAACAATGTTAACAGAATTTCAGGAAGAATACATAAAAAACTATTGCATTGAAATGATGATAAGATAATTTTATCATCCTTTAATTTTACTGTACCTTCCAAGTTTTCTACAATAAATGCATGGTATTTGTGAGATAAAATCTGAATTATGTGTGTGTGCTTGTGCAGACTCAACACAGAAGCAAATTGTCAATAAATACATCATAGTGTTCTAGAAGTCTTATGAGTGGTGAGGTTTTTGAGAGCCTTACTTTTTCTTTACACTTTCTGGTATCTTCCATTTTAATACCGAGCATCTCTGGCATAACAAGGAAAGTGAAGGCCCTTTATGTATTCTTGCTGTGCTTGTTGTGTTAGGCTTGGACTTTGCCCACTGTTTACAAAGCAGAGCTGCTGTTGCCTGTAGGCTGTGGGAAAGCAGTGTCCCTTGGGAGGGAGGAGTGCTCACATGGTTAGGCTTCTGGCCAGCAGGGCCACTTCACCCCCAGGACCTCTAGCTGGAACCAGGGCTTCGAGGCCCCATGTGGAACAGAGACTCGTCATGACTGCAGGGAGTCACAGGGTCTCAGGGACAGGGGACCTGCTTTACCTGTGGTTGGCTCTTTCTGCATCTTCTGGTGGCTCAGGAGGGGGACAGGTGGAGCGTGAAGGTCACAGAGTCACACCTTGCTCAACTCCTCAGTGAGGGGACTAGTCATGACTGTAGATGCCAGACCCGCACTCAGGACCACCAAGAAGGTCAAGTGACCAGCCAAGAACCGCCTCCATGGTGGTTGCTATGGTGGGATATACAACAACAGGTCCTGGCCAGTGGCCATTCCCGTGTACAAGTCAGGTGGTGATGATCGTGCACACCAGGTCCCACAGCCACCAAGATGGTTCCTCTGCCCAGACATAAACTCTGTAGCTCGGAAGCTGCGGTTCCTCATCTCCCTGCCCCTGCTCCTGGGCACTGCTCACTGTGGTCCACCTCTAGGGACCACATCCCAGGTGTCCAGTGAGTGGAGTCACAGGACTCTTGTCCTCCCATTCCTGGCACAGTCCCCCAGCCTCACAATTCAGGGTTTACCCACAGCACAGGACTGGCCAGGCTCCTTTCCTTTTTGTGGCTGAATGATGCTTCACTGTAGGCATGTGCCACTATGCTAGTCCACTGTGGGTGTGTGTGTGGTGCACACAGATCTGCATGTGACACGTGCACACTGCACAGGTACTATGTGGCATGTGCATTTCTTTATATCACATATGCAGATATGAATGCACATGAATAAGCACATACAGTGTCTGTTTCCATAGATCACAAATGAATATGTAAAATTACTCCTTACTAAAAGGAAGGTGAGTTGAGTCCACAAGCTGACTGAATTGGCATTGGATGCTCCCCTGTGCTGTTGGCAGCTGGACCTTGGCCTCTGAGACGGGAAGCCCTTGGAGACAGACAATGCTGCCAGCCAGTTTGCCTCCCTAGATCTCTGAGGATGGGAGCATTTCTGGGAGGCAGATGCTGAGCAAGTAGATGCAGGGAAGTTCCAGAAGATCAGGGACATGTAGTAGATTCTGGTGTTCCTGGGAGTTTGGCATTTTTGACAGACAGAACTGCTGGCCTTGCAATGACCATTTTTTCTTTCATATTCTAAAGTGGTAACATGATATCATGGGTCTCATTTTAGTTGTTCAGCTTTTGCTGTAAATACTTCATGCTACACAAGACAAAACAGAACAGACAAGCAGGAGCAGAGCATGCAGGGCACCCTGCCTGGCCCTGCCTGGTCTTGCCTGGCTCCAAAGTTCCAAGGCTACTCCTGAGGTCTGCTGCCTCCCTGGGCTCCTGCCTCACAGAGCTGAGGCTCAGCCTCTTCTCCAGCAGTTTGTTGAGCTGTCTGAAAGATTTTACCACTCAAGGTATTTGGGAAGAAAATACCTTAAGGTTTTTCTTAGTTACCTTGGAAATTTTTAACTATTTCCTTAGCATTATCTTACAAAACACACCTGGACTTTGAATTTTAACATCTTCAACAGGCAGCATTTGGAAGGATTTGCAGGGTTAATTCACACCCTCTTCCTTGGACTTTGTGTTCTTTTTACAGACGTTCTGCAAATATGTAATCCTCCTTTTCTAGGAAAAAAACCAACAAGCCTAAATTATCTCTACTCTGTGCTCTGATGACTTTCTTAAAATACTTGTAGTCCTGATGACTGGAAGTGAGGGTATCAGAGTCCACATCTTAAACTGTACAGTGTGGCTTCTCAAACTTTATAATAACATAGGAATGATGTGGGTGTTGATGGTGTAAAGGAATTATAGAGCTGAAGCTGAGGATTTGTGAAAACACTGGTGTGGTGTAAGAAGATAACATTTCTCAGAAAGTGGGTGTCAGCTTCTCAAAGAAGCCTCCTTGGACATAGAAAAAGAAAGAGATCTGAGAGGCTTGAAGGAAGTGTGGCTTGTAGTATTGATGAGAAGATGCTGCTCTGGTATGCAGCAGTGTTCATTAAGTGGATTAGGGTCTCTTGCTAGTTATCCTGAGTGATCCTCGGAGGTGGGATATCAAGACACATTTCCAGATAAGAGAAATGTCAACTGACTGATGGCAAAGGCTGTGGACCTCATGCTGCCCCCACATTAGCTGACCACTAGAGGGATCCCTGAAGTGACTTTAGATGACAGGTTGTTCCAGCCTTAATGTGTGGGCCTGAGAGTTGGCAAACATCCAATGTGTGCTGAATACAGTAACACATGAGCAGTGCACATGGAGGACAGGCAAGCACACCAGCACTGGCTCCTGACCACAGAGCTCTCACTCAGAAAGGTCCCTTCTGCACACTTCTGGGCTGGGGCATGCAGACAGGGCTCCCAGGTGAATGTCACACACATGCAGCCTGCATCCAGCTGGGGGGACTTCATGCACTGTTGTTCCCACAGGCAGAGAATACCTTTGGAACTTGGTGGAGCTGAGTCCTGTGGAGAGGGCACTCTGCCCTGGGTGCTCCTGCCTTGATTTCCAAGTTGTGCATTTCTGTGTGACCAGCTCTCAAGAAGTACAGCCAGTAAACTTTCTCTCAAGCATTTGCCAATCAGAAACAGAAGTAGAAGGTAGTTAGTGCTGGGGCCAGAAGATGAATGGAGACATTGAGAGAAGTATGGTAGAGTTAGGAATGAGAACATTTAAAATGTGATGAAATAATGCCAGTGAGGCAGCACAGGCTGTGAGTTAACTGCAGAACCAGGAAGGTGAGTGTGGGGAGGGAAGCAGGCCCCTATGCAGAAAGAGGAGGCCCCATGAGGCAAGAGATCCTGCGTGCCAGCGAAGGCCACCCTGGCCCCAGACTTTCCAGTCTCCTGCATGCCTCTCAGGAGGCAGCAAGGCTTGGCTTAGATTCCTTGAGTCTGTCATTGCATCAAAACCAAACCAAAACAAACCCAAACCAATAACCTCTGGAGGGCTCTGGGAGCGGGGTTCTCTTTCCTGCAGCTCAGTTAAGCCTGACCATCAGTAAACCCATCAACTGGTGACTCACACACAGCATGGACAGCATGGGCCCTGTGCAGCTGCAGCCCCATCCAGAGCGGTGCCAGCACTGGAACACAAGGTACCACCTGCTTCTGGCTGTGGCCTTGCTAAACAGGACCCAGTGCTCAGACAGCATCTCACTGTCCATCATGGATGAATGTCATGGTAACGCCACCAACAGGAACCTCTTACCTGATGCAGCTCCCCCTCCCTCTGCAATGCAGGGGTGCTGTGGGGAGACCAGGGGGCTGCAAGGAAGATGACAGCCTTTTGAGGTCTGTGGGCATGAGGCAAGACTGCTCTTGGACCATGAAATCTCATCAGTTCTCCTGAGACCTTGGTGACTTCTCCAGCAGCCTCCTTGTTTCACAGCAAGCTGCTGCTGAGAGGCCTGGTGTCTTGAGCACCTCTGACAGGAGGCACACAGTGGGACTTGAGCCTGGGAGCCTGCCTCCCCCCCAGGTCTTCCTCCTCACTGGAGACCAACTGCTCTCCTGGTGCCTCTCTGAACAGTAGGCCTACTCACTCACCAACAGGCTGGGAGATGCACTGCATGGACCTCAGATTCATTAAGGAATAGGTGCAGCTTTGACACCCAGGAGCCTGCAAATGCTGGAGAAGTGGGAGATAAAGACACGCTGCCAGATTTGAGCTTGCAAAGCCTCTGTGCCTTCAGAGTTGGTGCACGTCAGCTTTCAGGGCATAGATACCAGTCTAGCCTTCTCACAAAATAAAAATATGTTGTGCTCAAAATTAAGAATATATTTCATAAGGTTCTGCCTAAGGAGGAAATTATGGCCCATGAGCAAGGCATGTTAGACGGAGTCACAGCTGAGCTTTGAGTTTCCCATTTTTATCTTGTGCATGCACATTCCTGGAGGTTGCTTTCTGGTGAGGCTGGGTTCTAATTGACTTGTCACCTGTAGTGTTTTTCCCATTGAGCAAAATCCTGCAAATTGGGTGTGGAGGATATGCACCAGGCAAGGTGTCATAAGTGTTCACAGATCACACTGTGCCCTGTTTGCCCCACCTTTGCTCCACGTGGATCTGTGCAACTGATCCTGTCTGCTTGGCATGAAGGGAGAAACAGGCCCATGAGCCACTGTGGCTGAGTCCAGAAAGAGAGTGCTGTGCTGAGACAGTGAGGAGGTCCAGGATCTGCTGGCCTTTCCCAGTGGAGGACAGGGAGCCAAAGAGCAGCACATAGCTTCACAGCACCTCTGGTGCTGGGGAGTTCTGGGTGCCCACCCTGGGTCCCTGCAGTCACCCCATGGGCCACATGCATACAGACACGTAGGGTAGATTTGAGGGAGATGCAAATCTGTGTGGAGGAGGGGGCAGAACTGAAATTTAAACTCCAGGTGTGTTTTTCTTTCAAGCCCATGACATCTTCTAACCAGAGCGTCTTCCTGCCATTTGTCTGAGGGATTCTGACAGTTCCAGTGACTTGGAATTCCACTGTCCATGGAGACAGGATGTGTAGGCAGGCTTATCAGAACTGTACACAGCTGTCCATGACTCTGTAAGGGAAGGAGCCCCCACCATGGAACTGCCTGCATGACAACACTGCTGCCTCCATGGGTTCAAGAAGTGGAAGAGGCAGCTCTGCCCTCGAGGATGAGCGTGTAGCTGGGCCAAGAGATGAACTCACCAGTTCAATGAGCTTGCTGGGCTTATGTGACAATAGATGACAAGGTATTCCTCCAGGGTAGGAAAGAACAGCAAGATGTGAGGTTATTCCTTCACTCAGGAGAAGAGTCACTTGTAGTTCAAGCTGTGCCAGAGAAACCTTCATAAAATTGGCTAATTTCACTTGAGCTGGAGCTGCTTTCTGGGCTGCTGGACTGCTGACCCCATTCTGGCTCCACAGTTAGATTTCCTGAGAAGCAGCCTGTCATCAGGAAGACCACAGGAAGTGCCTGTGTGGATCCCTGTCACAGAGCCCTTCTGACCAGCAGCATGGGCATCCTCAGTGTGACCCAGACTCAATCCTGTTGGGGAAAAAAATAAGCAGCAAACACTCCAATGGGGAGAGCTTGGGATGTGGCCCTCCAGGAAGCAAGAAGAGAGCATAAAGTGCTTTTTCACTTCCCCATCTCCAGGCACATGCACTCTAGAATTAAGGCAGGCCCCTGAGTTCTTCTGTCCTCTCTGCTCCCTGGGTGGTCATCACAATTTAGATAAATGGTGTCAGAGCTGAGCACTCGTAAACCTCTGGCAACTAGTCTGTAACACCCAGTAATCTTTATCTAACATCTCCTCGTGAAATGGACCATGGTAGGCTGGCTGTCTGCTTTCCTCTTTGTGTGCTGAATATGTCACCTTGCATGCCAGGATGATGTGCCATGGGCCCATCAGCAAGTTTTTAAAAGCTACCCAAGCCCTTCTTTACATGCCTACATTGTCTTCCCACATCTGCTCTGCACAGCGATGCCATCAATTAATGCCACCTCATCAGCACCATGTTTACCTTCTTCTCAGACATGACCAGTGTGCTCCTCAGAACAGGGGTGAGCTAAGGGGCCATGCCAAAGTGGTGGCAGTCCTGCAGGAGCCAGCTCTTCATACCCAGGCTGTGAATGGTCCTGGGAATGCCTGTCCTGGGCTGTGTCTTGCTCTGGTGTCCAGGCAGAGCCCAGGAAAGAATGCTCTGCTGCACTCTGGTTCCCACAGTGGTCACAAGCAGACTTAGCATCTGAAGCCATGCTACACTGATGTGACGACATAACACAGCACCTGAGAAGATGTGGTGAGCCTCATCTCAGCTTCAGGGACAGAAGTCAGGGTCATGCTGGAGGAGGAGGAGATGAAGTTGGATTAGGGTATCATGTCTCCTTCAGGTGACGAGAAGCCGAGCCTACTCCTGCTTTCCTGTCTGAACTTGGCACTAAAGTGCACTTGATTTTATTGCCTGCCAGGGTCAGAGTCCACTCTTCTGCCAGGTGGCTGGGAGCTTAATGATATAGAGGAACTCTCATTTACCATCTTGAGTTCTTTCTAAGTCCCTCGAAGAGAGAAGGAATGCCCTTCTTTTCACTTTTCAAAAAATACTCTACAAAGGGAGCTTGTCCAAGCCCCAGGGTGGAGTCCACCACGTATCAAATCTGGGCCTTTCTTACAAATGTACTGTCCTGTGGAACCTCTGAGCAATGGCCCTGGTTCTTTGGGCAGGGTCCTGTCCAGTAACATCACACATCACCTTCTCAACCACCTCCCATGTCCTCCATTTAATCCCTTTAGAAACTGGCAAGGTGGACTTCAGACAAATAGATGAATTAGAGTTAGGTCCCAGAGAAAGTCCCTTATCACAGGGGCAATCTCTGGTCTGACAGTGCCTTGCTGTCTGGAGTCTCCTCACTAGAGCAGAGAAAGTGTGGGACTGCTCCCACCCTCTCCCTGAACTTCCCCCTGGCATTCCCTACTGGCCACTGCTCAGTGCTCCCTCTCTTCACCTTGTCTGTAAAGCATCCTGGTTCTTGATTCGAACATGACCAAAACTTAATGAGCAGAGCAAGAAGGATATCACTCAGGTGAAATTTGCCAGGTGCTAACAAAGGCAAGCAGAGATGGCTTGGTGGTCACCCAGGATCCCCCTCCAGTGTTCAAGATGGAAGGACCAGGAGTCCACAGAGCAGTGCAGGTCACCCAGAGTCACCCAGCAACCCACTTCTCTCAGCTTGAATTTGTGCTCTGGCTGGTTCAGCCTCCAAGCAAAGACACCAACCTCTGTTTGGGGTATAGAAGATGGGTTTGGGGGATGATGCAGGGGCAGGTAAACTGTGTTGAGGGGATTGTGGAGGGGCAGGGAAGCTAGTTTCAAGGGATGATGGAGGGGCACAGAAGGTGGGTTCAGGGATGATGGAGGAAGCACAGCGTTTCAGGTCCGCAGAATGCATCTGTAAGAAATCTGCCTGGGAATAATCCAGAAAGGAAATGCCCTTGGGGAAAAGACATTGGGGTTCCTGAAAGATGTAGCAGGATCAGAGTCTTCCTTCTCCAAGAGTCACTATTGCAGATTAAAGAAAAAGAGAAAAGGTAATGTTGGAGGATGTGGTCCACTGCTCTGAGGCAGTAATTTTGTCCTCACCCCACAGTGAGAGAAAGTGGGGCGGAACCTCACAGCCACTGGAGAATGGCCCACTCACAGAGGATTCACCTAGCACTGTTTCCAGAACAGTGCCCATGGCTCTGCCTGGATAATAAAGGAAGCAAAAGTGGAATCCAGGTCCCCAAAGAATTTATGTCCTAATTGGAAAGAGAAGGAATAAAAAGGGGCAGTTTAGAATGAATGCTAAATCATGTTGTAACTCTCAGAACTGAAAGAAAGAGGAAGGCTATGTATGAGGCCCAGACAGCCGGAGAGGCATTCCAGAGGTGATGGAGCTGGAAGCCGGTCTCGAAAGACAGGGAAATCCAGTGAGGAGGACCTTGACCACAATCAGTTCTGTGCATTAATTAATTTTGATGGCTGGAGATGTGACCTAGGATGCACACTATTGTTCCTATTCTCTAATTGCTGAGAGAGAATCAGGCTTCACGTGCAGGTACTGCAAGCACATGGCTGCCCTGATGTGCCTTACAGGTGTGTCACCCTGGAGGGTTCTGCAATTGACCTCGTTTTGGCCTTTCCACTCTTTCCTGCAGGCATATCCACCTCTTAAAATTTTTAATCTAAAGTTCTACATTAGTCTATCATGCACCATATGCAAATGCTCTTCATCTTAGTTTGGAGATGGAACTGAGGACTTGGACCAAACACCGTGTTCACACCTTATGATACAGAATTGAGGACCCAACTGGCAACAGTGGGGCAGCTGCCTTGTCTCCTAGCAACAGCTCAGTGGCATGACTGTGGTGCTGTCCCCAGTGGCAGGGGACAGTGCTGCCACCTCCTGTACATCTCTCCATGTGCCCTAGCTGTGCACCTCGGCCATTGCTGATGTCACCTGGAGTCAGTGACAAGTGGCAAGAGAGCAATGCCCTCTCACATCCCACCATGTGCCCCCCCCATGTCCATGCATCTCGGGAGGGCAAGGAACAGCCTTTCAGCCTGTGATGTGCAAAGTGGGTGCACCACACTGCTGCTGACCACATTGGCGACACATTTTCAATTTCCTTTTCTTATTCAATTGATTTGCCAGTTCCATGAAACAAATAAGGAAGCTGGGGACTCTTAGGATCAACTTCCTCACCTGCAGCACTGCTTTTTTCTTTATATAAAAAAAATGAAGAGATGCTTTAAAAAATGCTTTTACAAGCATTTTACAAATGTGTTAAGAAATTCTTGTTTTTTAAAAAAAAGTCATAATAATTGTAAAACATGTAAAACACAGACAAACATACATATACTACATTTAGAAAGAAAAAATATAAATAAAAATCTGAGACTTTGAGAGATTAAGACTTGCCCAAGCTGGGCATGGTAGCACATGCCTGTAATCCCAGCTGTTTGGGAGGCTGAGGCAGGAGGATTGCAGGTTGGAGGCAAACCTCAGCAATTAGTGAGGCCCTAAGCAATTTAGGAAAATCCTGTCTCAAAATAGAAAACAAAGGGGTCTGGGGATGTGCTTAGTGTTTGAGTGCCCCTGGAGTTCAATCCCTTGTACCAAAAAATAAAAATAAAAACAAAGCCTTATCTAAGGTCACATTTCTCAATAAATACCAAGACTGCTCTTGGGCCTGGGCTGCCTGAGGCTGAATCCCATGCCTCTGGGGCAGTTAGGGGTCCTGAGAAGGCCCCAGAAGCGGGCCCCCTCGGTATTTGGGAGGTATATAATTTTATCAATACAATACAAAGGTTAATGTGATTGTCTCCTTCCAGCTCCATCAGAGTAAACTCAGGCTTTATGGCCTCATTTAAAAAAGTGACCTCTCCCTGCTTTATGTTGATCATTAAGTGAGATTATCTCATGCTAGAGATTTACTATGCCAAGGAGCTCTGGCATCACTAGCTGCTTTTAAGTGTATGAAACTTAGACTCCATAAAGTGGAAAAAAAGGCCTTGATCAGCAGGCAGGGAAGACGGATAGGGCCAGAGGCACCACCCATGATTCTTGGCCAGTGTACAGGGGTCTGCCTGCCTGCCAGCTGCTGGTACTCTCTGGCCTCACCCAGCTGGTCAGAGGTCTGCTCAAGTTCTGCTCCTTGCATGGCTGAAGGACATCCTTGGGGATTTCAGGAAGTTTGACCAACACACTCTGTATTCAAGGAGCAAAGGAGCAGAAAGGGTGAATCTTCCTCTCTGGACTTGGCTTCAGTGTTTACATTCTAAATGAGTAATATCATGATGCCACCAAGAAGGAAGCAGTGAGGGGAGAGCCACCCTCATCTTCCTGGGAAGACTTTCCTGCCAAAGGGTCGACCCCCAGTTGGGCAGCGATGCCAACTGGGGTAGCACCAGGCACTGCCCTTTACTTCTGAGATACTGGGTCACTCCTGGTCTCAGATGAGCAGCACAGAGCTTTCTGAGAGTGTCTGCTCCAGCAGCAAGGCCAGGTGAGCACATGGGCAGCTGGAGACCCACTGCATGCTCCTGGGGGACCTGGACGTGAGTGTCCACAGCAGACCTACCATGGGGTGGAGGTGCCCAGGCAAAGTGGGTTTTCTTGAGGAGATTTTTAGACTCATGTTCCAGGCAAATGCCTGGGACATGGGCGTGTTCTACCCCACAAGTCAACCAACAACAGAAAAGTGTCTGCCTTGCTTCCAAGAGCTTGGTGTCTAATTGTGTGAAGGTTGAGCAGGCAACAGTGGACATTCTGCCAATTTACAAGGAGTTAGTGCTTGTTTGTACTAGTTTAAAAGCAAGAAATACCAAAAAATGGCAATAAGGTTCCATTTGTATGAGTCAAACGTGCTCATCTGTCAAACATGCAGAATCTTATAGAAGACATTCACTTTATAAATGATTTCACCCTGAATAAACATGTTTCATTCTATACCAAAAGGCATTCAAACAGCATCATGGAATTTCAGAACACCAGAGGTCAGATTAAGAAATTAAAGTACTTTAGGTCCAATCCACAGTAATGAAAAAAAGAAAATTAAAATATTTTAAAATGCCACCGGGTAAGCATGCAGCCTGTCAGAGACTCGCTCCCAGGTCCCCCAGGCTCTGATGTGTGTGTGCTGGCTGCTCCACTAAAAGGGGTTTCCAGTGTCCACATGCACCTCTCTGCACACCTGTGGGTGTGTGCCATCTGAGGTTCATGCAGGATGGAGGAAAGAGTAGAGAGTGGAAGAGGGGTGGCTAAGAAGAAGGATCTCAAGTCACACCAGGGTTGCAGAACTGAGCAACCCACTGAGAATGTGAAGGGGTCTCTAATGGGGCAGGAGATGTCCCTGTGCAGAGCAGAGCAGAGCAGAGAAGGGCTGCTACCAGCTGGGCTGCCTGAGGTGCAAGGAGGCCCTCTGTTTGGTGCAGACCTAGCTGAAGAGGTGTGACCTGCATGAGCTTTGTGCTTTGCTCTCTGTGCTCTTGTTTCTGTGCCCCGTGCTCTGCTTTGGGCTCTGTGCTCTGGGCTCTGGGCTCTGGCTCTGGACTCTGCCTCTGTGCTCTGCGCTTTTTGCCCTGGGTTCTAACTCTTTGCTCTGGGTTCTGGGCTCTGTTCTGTATTCTGTGCTATGGCTCTGGGCTCTCAGCTCTGGCCTTGTGCTCTGTGCTCTGTATTCTCTGCTCTGGACTATGGGCTCTGCAATCAGCGCTCTGGTCTCTGTGCTCTGTGCTCTGTACTCTGGGCTCTGGCTATGTACTCTGTACTCTGGGTCTGTGCTCTGGTCTTTGTCTCTGTACTGTGAAACTGGCCTCTGTGCACTGTTCCCTGTGCTCTGTCCTCTGGGCTCTGGCTCTGTGCTCTTTGGTCTGTGCCCTGTATTCTGGGTCTGGGCTCTGTGCACTGTGCTCTGTGCTCTTGGCTCTGTGCTCTGTGCTCTGACTCTGTGCTGTGTGCTCTGGTCCTATACTCTGTGCTTTGTGCTCTGTGGTCTATATTCTGGGCACTGTGCTGTGGGTTCTGTGCTCTGTGCTCTGCACTCTGTGCTCTGTACTCTGGCTCTGTTTTCTGGCTCTGTGCTCTGTGCACTGTGCTTTGAGCTTTGGCTCTGTGCTCTGTCTCTGTACCCTGGCTTTTTCTCTGAGCTCTGAGCTCGGGGCTCTGTGTTGTATCTCTGTACTCTTGATCTGGGCTCTGGGCTCTGTGCTTTGTGCTCTGGTCTCTATGCTCTCGTCTTTGTGCTCTGGCTATTTCCTCTGTGCTCTGTGCTCTGTGCTCTGGGCTTTCTGCTGTGTGCTCTGGGTCTGTTCTCTGTACTCTGGGTCTGGGCTCTAGTCCCTGTCTCTGTACACTGGGTCTGGAACCTGTGCAATGTGCTCTGTGCTCTTGGATCTGTGCCCTGTGCTCTGTGATCTGGGTTGTGTGCTCTGTGCTTGGGCTCTGGCTCTGGATGCTGGCTCTGTGCTCTGCACTTTTTGCTGTGGATTCTGTCTACGGGCTCTGGGTTCTGGTCTCTTTTTCTGTCTCTGTTCTGGGTCTGTGCTCTGGGCTCTGACTCTGGGCTCTGGCTCTGTGCTGTGTGCTGTGTGCTGTGTGCTCTGGACTCTGGCTTTGTGCTGTGCTTTTTGCTCTGGATTTTGGCAACAAGCTCTGGGTTCTTGTCTCTGTGTTCTGTCTCTGCTCTGGGTCTGATCTCTAGGCTCTGGCTATGTGCTCTCTGCTCAGTACTCTGGGTCTGGGCTCTGGTCCCTCTCTCTGTACTCTGTGTCTGGACTCTGTGCACAGTGCTCTGTGCTCTTGGCTCTGTGCTCTGACCCTCTGCTCTGTGCTCTGGGTTCTGTGCTCTGACTGTGTTCTCTGTGCTCTGTACTCTGGCTCTGTACTCTGCATGTGAACCTGGGCTCTGACTCAGGGCTCTAGCTCTCTGCTCAGTTTCTGCTCTCTGTGCTCTTGACTCTGTGCCCTATGCTCTGTGCTATGGACAGTGTGCTCTGGCTCTGGACTTGGGTTTTCCACTCTGTGCTTTTTGCTCTGGATTCTGGCTCTGAGCTCTGGATTGTGTTCTGAGCTCTGTGCTCTGCACTCTGACTCTGTGTTCTGTGCTTTACATTTTCTGCTCTAGACTCTGGATCTGTGCTTTGGTCTCTGTGATCTCTGCTCTGTGCTCTATCTGCGCTCTGTGTTTTAGGTTCTGTGGTCTGTTCTCAGTGCTATGTGCTCTGGCTCTGGGCTCTGGGCTCTGTACTTTGCACCTGTGCTCTGGGCTCTTTCTCTGTGCTCTGTTACCTAGCTCTGCCTCTAGGGTCTGTGCTCTGTGCTCTGTGCTCTGGCTCTGTGCTCTCAGCTCTGGCTATGTGCTCTGTCCTGGGGCTCTGGCTCTGAACTCTGGCTCTGTGCTCTGAGATTTTTGCTCTGGATTCTGGCTATGAGCTCTGGGTTCTGGTCTCAGTGTTCTGTCTCTGCTCCTGGCCTCTTTTTCTGTGCTCTGGCTCTGTGCTCCAGACTCTGGCTCTGTGTTCTGTGCTCTACATTCTGTGCTCTGGGCTCTGGATCTGGAATCTGGCTCTTTGCTGTGTGCTCTGTACTCTGGGCTCTGTATCTGTGCTCTGGATTTGTGGTCTGGGCTCTGTGTTCTATGCTCTACATTCTGTGCTCTGGACTCTGTCTCTGAGCTCTGGTTCTGTGCTCTGGCTTTGTGGTCTAGGCTCTGTGCTCTGTGTTATGTGGTCTGGACACTGGCTCTGTGGTCTGTGCTTTGTACTCTGGGCTCTATACTCTGGTCTCTGTGCTCTACATTCTGTGCTCTGGGCTCTTGCTCTGGGCTCTGTCTCTGTGCTCTGGCTCTGTGGTTTAACCTCTGTGTTCTGTGCTCTACATTCTGTGCTCTGTGATCTGTGTTCTGTGTTCTGGTTCTGTACTCTGTTCTTTGTGCTCTGTGCTCTGTATTCTAGGCACTGTGTTCTGGGTTCTGTGGTCTGTGCTCTGTGCTCTGCACTCTGTGCTCTGGGCTCCAGCTCTGTTTTCTGGCTCTGTGCTCTGTTCTCTGTCTCTGTGTTGTATCTCTGTATTCTTGGTCTGGGCCCTGGGCACTGTGCTTTGTGCTCTGATCTCTATGCTCTATGATCTCTGCTCTGTGCTCTGTGCTCTGGGATTTGGCTCTGTGTTCTGGGCTCTGTCTCTGTACTCTGGCTTTGTCTCTATCCTCTGGGCTCTGGGCTCTGTTTTGTATATCTGCACTCTTGATCTGGTCTCTGGACTCTCTGCTTTGTGCTCTGGGTCCTGTGCTCTGGCTGTGCCATCTGTGCTCTGTGCTTTGTGCTCTGGCTCTGTGCTCTGGGCTCTGGCTCTGTGCTCTGTACTCTGGGTCTGGGTTCTGGGCTCTGTCTCTGTACTCTGGGTCTTGACTCTTTGCACTATTCTCTGTGCTCTTGGCTCTGTGCTCTGTGGTCTGGTTTCTCTTCCCTGGCTGTGTCTTCTGTGCTCTGTGCTTAGTGCTCTGGCTCTGTGCTCTGGCTCTGTGCTCCACACTGTGATAATGAGCTCTGGCTCTTTGTCCAGTCTCTGCTCTCTGTGCTCTTGTCTTTGTGCCCTGTGCTCTGGGCTCTGTGCTTTCTGCTGGGTTCTGGCTCTGGACTCTGGCTCTGTGCTCTGTGCTTTTTGCTCTGGATTCTGGATATGAACTCTGGTTTCTGGTCTCTATGTTCTGTCTCTGCACTCAGGGCTCTGCATTCTGTACTCTGGGCTCTGTCTCTGTGCTCTGGGTTTTTGGTCTGGGCTCTGTGCTCTGTGCTCTGAACTGTGACTCTGTTTTCTGTTCTCTACATTCTGTGCCCTGGCCTCTGTGATCTGTGCTCTGATCTCTGACTTTGTGCTCCATACTCTAGGTTCTGTGCTCTGTTCTCTTTGCTCTGTGTTCTGGCTCTGGGCTCTGGGCTCTGTCTCTGTGCTCTGTGCTCTCTACTCTGGGTCTTGACTCTGGTCTCTGTACTGGGCTCTGTGCACTGTGCTCTGTGTTCTTGCCTTTGTGCTCTGTGCTCTGGCTCTGTGGTCTATGCTCTGTCTCTGTGCTCTGGTCCTGTACTCTGTGCTTTGTACTCTGTGCTCTGTATTCTGGGCACTGTGCTCTGGGTTTTGTGCTCTGTGCTCTGGCTATGTGGTCTAGGCTCTGTGCTCTGTCTCTGTACTCTGGTTTTGTCTCTGAGCTTTGAGCTCTGGCTCCATTTTGTATCTCTGTACTCTGGGTCTGGGCTCTCATCTCTGTCTCTGTACTGTGGATTGGGCTCTGTGCTCTGTGCTTTGTGCTCAAATTTTTATCATTAATGAAAATGACTATATTGTAATTCCTATACCTCTGATTTTCATTGGTCATGTAAAAAGGGTAGAATTTTCAGAAGGCTCAAGAACAACTTACAGTATAAAGACTTAAACTGAATTGACCCTCACTTACTTGAAGCCCCAAGTGTATTTACTAGGCAATAAAATAAATAAATAACAAAAACAACAAAGTTGATTATATTATCTCATGAAAAAATCAGAATTTCTCTTCTCTCTCTTTTGTTTCTTTATTTTCTTCTTCTTCTTTTTTTTTGGTACTGGAGATTTAACCCAGGGTCACTTTACAACTGAGCTATTATTTTGAGTCAGGGTCTTGCTAAATTTTTAAGGGCTTTGATAACTTGCTGAGGTTGCTCTTGAATAATTTGCAATCATTCTGTCTCTGTTTCCCAAACCACTGGGATTGCAGGCATGCATCAATACACCTGGCAGTAATCAGATTTTCTTACTGACCTGTGAGAAGGTAAAGTTTTCTTTGCTTTCTTTAAAGAAGTTAGAGGCAAAATTTAAAGTTCTCGAGTATTTCCAGATAAAAGTGGATTTTTGATGGTCCTTGACATTCCTTTTCATTTCAAATATTCATGAATGTTTCTGTCATAACCATTCATTTTGCCATTATGTCAAAGAGGAGTAAATGCAGTTTGACAAAGAGAGAAGGAGGGGTGGGGACAATTAAAATGATATAACAACAAAATTTTAAAAAGACTGTATAATCTATGCAAGCATATGTAAATAACTTGTCATTTTTTGTTTAAACATAGTTGGCCCACTCATTTCCTTTTTAAGGAAGGAAATACAAATAGGAATTTACACTTCAAACAAATAGCAAAATACTAAGTGAGTATAAGTATACAAATTGCCAAAGACAAACTCACCACTTAAAAAGTAAATTTTTAATCCATTACTGAGTAATAACCTGAAATATTCACACTTATAAAATTTAGTGAAATTTTTGAAAAGTGAAATTACTGTAATATTTTGTGAAAAATTAAAAATGCAATTTTGGAAAACTGCATGGGTTTTTAAAAACTAAGTTCCATCAAAGTATTCTGACAGTAACAAAAATTTCAAAGCTAATCTACAAAGTTTTTTCTTCTTCTAGTAGAAACAATTTACTCAAAACAAAAAGAACATTTAATTTTGTTTTACTTTCAAGTCCCTTAAAATCAGATTGTCTAAAATGTTGTAAGTAAATAACTACCAGTTAAATTACTAAGCACATAATAAATGCAGTCATGGTGGCAAGCATATAAAGGGACCCTGTTTCAGAGGTGAATTTTAATTCTTGGGTCTTGGAACTCATTTTAAGTTCTAAAAATTATTAAGGGACCCCAAGTATTTTTACTTATATAGATTACTGCTGATGTTTGCCATAAAATATGAGAAAAATTAAAACATTTATTTATGCGCTAAAAACACCTGTCATGTTAGCATGAATAACATTTTTATGAAAATATTTTTTTCCAAAAAAATAGTTAAGAATGGTCTTTTTTAACATTTTAATAAATTTTTTAGAGTCTATTTTGATAGAAGACAGCTGTATTTTTTGTTTGCTTTTGCTTTCTGTTGTGATACGTTGCTTTACTCCATATCACAACATATCATAATATATATATATATAGCTATATGAAGAAAATGAAATCTCATTGATATGAAGTTGGAAAAGAGGAGAAACATTTAATAGTGTTATCTAATTACTGTATATAGTATTATTTGATATATTAGAAATAGATTAAGTTCTTTTTTCAAGGTTATATGGTAACTTAAATTATATCCATAAACTATTCATACATTTGTTAAAATTCACTGGTCTATCTGGCACTTTAAATGAATTTTTTACCATGCATGATCCTATAATATGAGGTGCTGATAACTGGAAAAATATTTATTCTTGAGTTGTAGATTGAAATTTTTATATATTTATTCAAAATTTTAAAAACCCTCTATTTGTTAATATCACAACTGACCTCATCAGAAGTTTCTAAGTAGTGGGAACATATTAAGCTTATAGGAGCAGATCCAAAAATTCAAAATCTAATTTGTATTTGTAAACCTGAATTTTAGTATTGGCAAGAAATACCTGCAGTTGATTTCCTTCAAGTGACAAGTTTAATTAATTAATTTCAAGAAATATCTGCCAAATATCTAAGTATGAATAACCACAGTTTGTCTGTTGGTCATTTTTTCCAGAAAAAATGATGTTTCTTGAAAAAAAAGGGGGGGAGGCTAGTTCAGCTTGTAGCCAAATAATCAACCAAAAACTTTTTCTTGAGGTAACTGTAGTATTTCTGTGTTCAGTCCATGTGTTTTTATATAATTACCATTTTATCATACATATACAAAACAAAAATACTAGTCATTTACTCAAGGATGGAAATTTAATAAAATCAATGCATTTTATTGCTTGGCAAAGTATTTTAAGTGTAACTGATACTTTTTCTGTAAGAATGTGCAGTGGTGAAGAATACCATGATATACTTTGGTGGCACTGCCTGAACATATACCAGGAAAGAACAGTTTTATTCTTATTGCTTCTGGATCAACAGTGCAAATAATAACAAAGAGAAAAATCAAATAACATTTAGTGCACTTCTGAAAATATATTTTTACCTCTGGACACTCCCTGAAAGGGCATCAGAAACCTGGGGTCCATGGGCCAAACCTGGGAACCCACACCTTTTAGTATTTGTTGCTAATAACCAACATAATCCACCCACAAAATTCTGTCAAATTGTTCAGTGGGCTCAGAGAAAATTTCCAAACTCACATGAAAGTGATAACACATTGTGACAGTGGTTGTCCTTTTATACCTAACCACCTGGAGGAATTTATAAATATTTAATCATTCCATACTAAAATCTTCTAGCTTTAAATCCCCTTTTTTATTAATGAGAAGGTTCTGTGGTTTCAAGTCTCGATGCAACACCATTCTTCTGTGGCAATAAGTTAACCCATGTAGAATTTAGTATAGAAACAGCTATAAAAGCAAATAAGTAAAAATTAGTCTTACAGATATCAAGATATACTTTGGTATTAGCATAAGCTATGATAAGTAGAAAAGCAACTTTCCTAGAATAGTAAAAGAAAAAAAAGAAATTATATCATTATAAGGACAATGACTTTTCAATTTTGAGTTGTGTTCTCAATTTTAGTTTATTGTTCAATTTGAAGCATCTATCATTTGTGTCAACAGTGTCTATGAAAATAAATATAAGTAAAACAAAATTTTGTTTTCACAGTAATAGTTCATTTATTAAAGAAAGCAGCTTAAACATATGTATCCTCTATACTACTAAAGCTTATAGTTTGATTATAAAATTCCAGTATGTCAATCAAACACAGGCACTTACTCCCTTTAAAAACAACCTGATCTGTGTCAGTTCCTTTATATATGGCATTGGACTTGGTGACTTTATGTAAAGTCTCAGGTATCAGAGAGAATGGGGCTGCATACCCTTACAAATTACCAGTTATAAAAATAACTCAATCAGCTTTTAACACCTACCTCCTGGATACTTTAATTTTAGCAACTACTACTCAGTTTCAAAATCAACTGGGATTCAAAAAAGGGTAATGCACTCTAGTTATCTGAAAGAAGCAATTCCTGTAGAGGTATTTTGTATATTGTGGTAAAAAGAGAGATGTGGAGCACATTTTGATTTTCTGGGGTTACCAAAAAGAACTTAAAGTACTGAAGATTCAAGAGGTATCATTGGTTTACTTGTAGATGAGAAATGATATCTTAATACCAAGAATAAGCCAAGGCAGCAGGTGATAAATGGCAGGAATGTCTCTGGTGGTTTTTTGGAGGGGGTGTATTAGGGATTGAATTCAGGAGCACTCTACATCAGAGTGATGCCCTCAACTCTTTTGCATTTTAATTCTGAGACAGGGTCTCATTTAATTGCTCAGGCTGGCCTCAAGTTTGTGATCCCCCTACCTCAGTTTCCCAAGTAGCTGGGTTGTAGGCATGTACCACCATGCCTGGTCTGAATAAATTGTAAGCTGTGAAGTCTTCAGACTCCACATATTTATTTTTGTGTTTTGAAAACTCTAAAGTTACTACATTAATATGTTTCTGTTGGATTGCTTTGAGGTTTCAGCAGTGTGCATAGCTACCTTTCAGTATATTCCTGTTAAATTTTACATTTGAAAAACATTAAATACAATTTTAATAAATAATAAAATATTTCCCACTCTTTAGATCTGATTAAAAGACCTCTCAAACCTCTGTCAAATTATGATAATTAAAGATTATTTACTTTCCAAATTAGTTCTAATAAAAGCAGAAAAACAGATTTGTTAAAATGAGGTCTACAAATGGACTTCACTGACAACTTGCAAAGGAAAATATAAACTATGATGAAAACAATCCTCATGAAATGTATTTGGAAATACTTTTAGAGCCTTGTTCTAAAATTCTTAGCAATGTGCTAACCATATGTTCAGACCTCTATTTCAATATCAGAAACTGACTTTTCTTTATATTTATCAAATTCAGTATTAAAAAATGTAAGTTTGAAGTTACTAATTTACTATCTATAGAATTATAAAGGTCTCAAACACACAAAATGGGACAGTTTATTTTCAAAATAGGCTTCTATAAACTGTTGAACTTTGTACAAATAAAATCTTTGAAAATGTAAAATATACCACTCAGAACAAAAAAGTCTATAAGAATACAAGTATGTCAAGTGCTTTTATTTATCTAATAACTTCTGGGTTTCTTCTGTATCTGATTTTTATAGCAAACTTCTTTAGCATTATTTGAATTTTTAGATGTACAACAAAAACAGAATTATCTTACTATTCCTTCAGACAATACAGATAGTTTCTTCAAGCAAAAAAATCACAATACCTACATGATTCTGGCCTTACTTATACCCCTTATTTATAATTCATAACCCTGAAAAGTCACTGTTTTTATATAATTTAATACTATTTTAAATATATTAGGGGATTTTACCATTTAAAGGTGGCCTTTTGCAAAATGTGCCCATCATTTGGATTTTTTCAGAAAGTAAAATATACCTGCAGATTTATTCTACACATGTAGAATAAATGTGAAAAATTTCCCTATCAGATATTTATCTCAGTACTTTTAATGACTTCATAATATTTCACTATACAATAAGAATATTAATTTCTTTCTACTGAATATGTTAGTTTTAGAAATAATTTTTAAAGGTCTAATTATATCTTCCAGTCACTTATTATTCACATCTGCTTTTATTTATTAAAATTACTGTTATACAGCTTTGGTTTTAAAATAGTCTAAATAAATATACCTTCTCTTATAGCTGCACTGGGTGGGCCTTTTTCGTGTTCTAAACAGATCTCTTTTAATGCCACCAAATTCTCTGTCAGCTTACTTCTTCCTTAATAAACTGTTGCATATGTGCCCTATAAAACATATTTTTGAAGAACAAGTCAAGAGTATCATAAAAGGGTACAATGAAAATCAATAAAGAGCCCTAACTGAATTTCTAATTTCTAAGCATGCTGAATTTCACCTTGCAAAGAAAACTCCACAATGTCCAGTATTAGATTTTTATTCTGGCAAAGATGATTTTTAGTTAAATACACATAGCTTCCATGTTTTCATAAGACCAAAGAGTGTCTCAAAAATATAAAATAAGAATTTAATTTACTTTATGTGCTTCATTTCAAATGAAGATTTGGATCAATAGTATTAAAATCAAAGGTGCTTTCCCTGTAATGGTATATGAAGACTGAAGGACACTGAGCACATTAAATGAAAGAATAACTACACTGTTAAATCAAAAATATGTTTTACCCAGGTTTCCAAACTTTTCAAAATCTTTGCACATTAATTCTTTAAAAAATAAAAGAAGCTTCCTTATCAACTATTATTTTCCTTCCTGCTGTTTATTGTTTATTACTTCTATCTTTTTTATTTCTTAAAATCTGTTTATTTATTACTATTTCTTATTATTTTCTTGCACTTTATTACTGTGGAAGATAGAATGTTTCTAAATTAGTAGCATTATAATTAGTGACAAGTTCAAGAAAAAAGCTCATTTTAAGAATTTCTTACACTTCATTGAAATGTTTTAATTTCTAAAGTTATTTTCAGAAATTTTAACTATGCAATTTCCCATGACAGCACAGACAGGAGACTGCTAGAAGGCTAAACAAACAGATGCCTATTGTGTTACCAAGAAAGCAAAATATTTTCTGTTTCAGTAAAAGATTTTATGCCTACAGAAAATACTCATTTCCTCTTACACTGAGGATACTTTCAAGAGTTGAAAGCTTCATTCCTCCTAATTTTGTTACCTTTTCAGAGCAAGATATAATCCTTTAGACAATCATGTTCACAATTTTCTAGGTTGGCAAAACCATACACTTAGATGTTGAACAAGAAAGTGTTACATTTTTAAAATAATAATTTACTTATCTTTCTAAACTTCCAATTTTATGTAGGTTTCCATTTTCCCAAGCCCAATTTCTGACTGCAAGTAAAAACTATGATAAACTGAGTATTTATTCATAAAATTTCATCTCTTCCTCAACTTCTAAAACTCTCCAATTCTACAGTGTTTATGAATGGAAACAGTTAGTTACAGTCAGATTGTTGAACATCTATCAAGTTTCAAAAGCATCAGTAATCATAATTGAAATAGTCAATCTACCTTACATATGGATTGGATAATGGTCTGCAGTGAATGCCTTGTTTTATTTTAAGACTCCAAGTTTTAAACTACCACAGACTTAGATTTTAAGATACTAGAGAATCTTGTAAAAATAACTATTTGATTTTCTTTTTAACTAAAACACAAAATAATTTTCTGACTGATCTTTGAATTCCTATGGAGACTTGAAACCAACAAGATGCTCTTTGTTTCAGGATCTACAGTCAAAATAGAATTAAAAAGAAAACCAATTTACATTCTACTATAGATCAGAAAATATGCAAACACAAAACCAGTAATGTAAGTCATTTTTCCCTCCTTAGAAGCTTTAAAATTGAGTTCCCAAACCCTTTCTTTTAAACCTTAAACTCACTGCTTATTTTGTATTGAGTCAATAAATGGGGTAGGTGGAATGTATTAAAATATGTCACAGAAACCCAATATATCCAATGTATATATTAAAAGAAAAATTTAAAAAGTAAACAACCTTAACACCAAAGATTTGGAAAAACAATACAAACAGGTGGAAAATAGGAACTGAGAGAACAAAATTTAAAAAAGTAGTAAACAGAAGCCAAGAATAAGAATTTTCTAAAAAATGTTTTCTAGAATCTATTTGTAATATAAGATACAATAATAATCTAAAAAAGATTCACTTCTTGCATAGATGATGTTAATGTCCTTAAATAAAAAACTAGTGAAAGGAAATAATGCATAACTTCAGTTTTCATAGGTATATAATTCATATTAAATTATTAAAATAGTGCATTGTACTCCAATCCTAGAGAATCAAATATGCAATTTTTCTTGAGCTGTCAAATAAAATAAAACTGATACTTGGTGATTAGACAGCATCACTTACCACTTTAGAGAAAACAATAAATTTTCCAAACTTGAATGGCCAAAAGTAGAAGAAGTCCTGAAAAAAATTGTTTTTATTCTTTTGTTACAATGACATACAAGTTAGAATGATGTAGAAAACTGCAGGTCCAACTAAGAAGTGCTTAATTCAATTTTGATAAACTAAAACTCTAGTCATAGGTAGTATATTATTATATGACTGAAGAAGTTCTTCTTTTGTTTTTTTGTTAGCTTTTTTCTTTATGTATATGATGTTTTTCATGAAAAACATTAGAGAAATGAAGTTTTAGAATCATCATATACTACCTACCAGGTACTGTCTTGTATGTAACTAATTATTTACTAAGTTTCTACTTTCTACTACCTATAGCTGTGCAGAATAATGAAGCAAAACTACATGACACAACACTACATGACACAAGAAACAGATGAAGATTTTTTACTTCATTATGGATAATGAGGCCAACAGCCCATTCTCTGGTACATGACTGTCTGATTCCAATAATTTTTCACTTTATATAAAAATGAGGTTTACAAGGTTAACAAAATTATGATAAAATGACAATATTTTCTTATACCTATCTGTGGAATTCAGATGTTTAAATTTACAAACATGGAACCACTGAACATTGAACTTGAATTTTAATTTTTGTGTCATCTTTTACTGAGACAAAATAACACTACCATGAAAACACACATAAGCCAATATGAACAAAACAATGAGTATTCATTTTATATATATATATATATATAAAGTCATTGTCTATAACAATGAGAATACACGAGAAGACATGACTGTGACCTAGAAACCTTTTCTTCTCAATATTAGGGAAATTTTCTTACTCATTCTTGTATGTTAAGTGAATATGAGGATGCCCTTAACATGAAGTACACATTCGTCTAGTGGTGATCATGACAGAAACAATGGAGTTTGTTTTAAAGATTATGTAAGTGAAAAAATAGATTACATAAGCATAGTGACTCTAAATTAATCATTTTAAAGGTGAAAAGTTACTATACAGTGTAAGGAATGCCTTGTAAAGGGTCTATGAAAAATTTAAGACTACAAAAAACCACTCATCAGAGAATAAAATTCAATGACATTAGAATATGCTAAAAATCTGTTTTTTTTTAAAGAGTAAGAGGTTGGCAATAATTAACTGTGTATTTCAGCTAGTGGAGGGGATTGTGAATGTTTCCAACACAAAGAAATAATGAATATTTAAGGTAATAGATATGCTAGTTACTCTCATCTGTTCAGCACACACATATAAATGTATTGAAATGTCAGTATACTCAATACACACATAAAATAATGTGCAATTTAAAAATAAAATTATATATAAAGAAAAGCATCATTATCATACTGTAATTATGAAGTAAAATTTGAATAATCAGTCTCTAATAGAAACAGCACCACCAAATTCCATGCATGCAATAGAGAATTCAAACAAAAGGTAGTTACATTAGTTAAGTATCAGATCCTAATGCAAAGAGTAAAGTATACTGCAATACCCATTTTAATAATTTCCAACCTTAAGGATTTAATGATCATACCTGAATAGTAATTCCTATAATTAATGAAATTTTGAATGGAATTTTTAGAAAAATTTGTTTGCATTTGTGTCTGTTGAACACAAGATTAACAATAGATAAAATCACTAGCTTATTTACATGCTTTCCAGTGGAAATTATTCAGAGGAGAGAAGATAAAACTCATTTAACATTTACCAAGCACAATGTTAAGAGCCAAGCATACAGTGAAGACAGACATGATCCCCGCTTTCATGAGATCAAAATCCAGAATGAGTTGCACCTTATTTTGAATATTTTAAAATTTAAAAGTTGAATAAAAACAGAAAAAATAGCTAAAAATAACAATGAATTTTATATTTTAATATAAAAACTCCCTTAATTCTGCTTTCCAGAAAAAAGATGATTATTTTTCTGATATTACATTGTTCTAAGAAAATACTTCACTTTTTCACAGCCCAAGTAAATTTCTATTCAGATAGCTCTTATAGCAAAAACACATGAACACTAAAAATATACATACGTAAGATAAATTACAACTTATAATAGGTTTTTTAATTCAGTGTACTTTGTAAGCAGTAGTAAGTGCTGCAAGAGACTTCTAGGTGGCTTTGTTTCTAGCAACATAATTTATGCATCACAGTCATGAAACTGGATTAATAAACTGAAGATGCATTTCCAATTTAGCTTTAGAACAAGTAAATATGCTGAGGTTCTACAGGTGCCATGTTAAAGGTGAGTACATATTGAAAAACTCTGTGGCCAGCAGGAGGTTACTTCAAACACCCAATTCCCTCCCTGTGAGAATTACTGAATTGCTCTATTTCACAGCAATGGGTTTTTCTCCTTGACATGTGAGGACAGAAAAGAGATGGAAAACCTCAATTCTACTGGCCATTGTTTTTTACAAAATTTATCAGCATAGAAAGGAGGAATCCACACAGTGGGAAGAAATAAGCATTTCTAAAGTACCTAATCTCTAATTTTAATATAATGACACAAACATTTATATATAGACTTTCATTCTATTGATGCTACACTTAAAAATCTCATAAAACTTCTACTGGGTATGCTATTATTGGAAATGCAACAAAACTCTGATGATTTCTGACTATCAGCATATAAGATTTCCCATTAGTTTAATATTTAACTGTGTTTAGAGAATATTTCATTTATTATCAATCATATTTAAGTATTGTATAGCACTTCTCAATCCAGTAACCAGTATCTTTAATATGAGATAAGATTACTAAATATAACATATATCCTGGATGGGATTCTGGGACAAAAATGGAGGTAGTAAAAAACTAGTAAAATCTGAATAAAATGTAGAGTTTAATAAATAGTAGTGTACCAATATTGATTCCCTAGTTGTATGAAATGTATTAATGTAACATTCTACTAATAATAGGGATAATTGAGTATATGGTAAAATCACTGTATTTACTTTGTAATTTCTCTGCTAATTTAAAATTAAAACAATTTATTTAAATAGAAAATCAATGGGAAGGATGAAGTTAAGAAAGGGAGACTGAAAATAAAAGAGTTTTATAGGTATAACAGATATACCAATAACCCTGAGCAGATGAGATGGGACAAAAGGACAACATGATTGAAATGAAGAATAAGAGTAGACAGATATTTGTGATTGTTATTCAGAAAATGGAGGAGTTTCAGGTTTACAGCATTTGTTCTATTATGTAGAAGAGATCACCTCCTTGCTTAGAGTGAGAGAGTGCAATATGAAAAACTCAGGGTCCACTTGAGGTTGATGACCATGGATTTATAAATTCCATCAGCCTTCCTTGTCACTTCCTCTAGCAAAAATAAATTCTAGGATTCATTTTCTTAATTCCCATCTAAGATGAAAAGTATGTTATCCATGGAAAGTTGAACTCTTAATACATGTGAAGAATATTTGTTTTTACCCAATTGCTTTCCATCCATTCCTAACTCACACTTGTTCTTCAAACATAAAGTCTAAGATTCAAATTGATACATTGAATAGACCTCACTGAGGAAAAAAAAAACTAATTTAAGATACACGATGAATACAGCATCTATGTAAACTTGAATTCTAAGTGTTGTGAAAAATAGTTTTCTTTTCCCACCCCTTTTCCACTATTCCATTCATTTGCCTACTTCCTACTTCAAATATAAACACAAGGTAAAGATTTTTCATTTTGAAGAAAAATTTTTGAATATATATTAAAAGCAATCTGCTTATCAATGTAAATGATAACAAAAGGGATACATGGATATAAACCAAAATGTAGCTGGCATGATTAATCTGAAACTTATAAGTCATTTCAAAATCAAAAAGTATGGGAAATGGATAGGAAAAGACAAAAATAATAAAAACACTAATTATTAAGCATTCATAATAGGGTTTCACATAGACTTAAAGAGACAACTCTTTAAATGATAGCTTTGAGAATTGCATGGTAAGGGTTGGGGACAGAGCTCATTGGTAGAGCACTTAGTATGCTGGAGATCCTGGGCTTGATAATCGCCCAAAAAGCTGTCACATGTTTTTAAATCATTCTTTCCCTCCTAATCAGAACAAACGTAATTCAGAATTTATCTAAGTACAAATCTCTTAAAAAACTGATAGCCAAAGAAAACATTGGACCAGAAAATCAAGTGACAAAATATATTTTAAAATGTTTTAAGTAGTGATGTGAAAAACTATGATAATCACAGTCATATACTAAAATCAAGTTGGTTACACTTTGTAAATGTGCTTAGAGTGTAGACAGAATAATTATACACTTTAGAATATCTAATCAAAACAGAAGCTTTTGTGAATAAAAAAAATTCCATGATATAACATATGAAAAGGAGATAAACAGGTGTGAGAACCTCAGAAGTCATCATCAACTGTTCCTCCTTCAGACACAAAGCTCAGCTGGGTACCAGGTCCTATTTTCTCTCAGCATGTCCTCTAGGGTCTGTGTCCTACTTTCTATTTCCATATTATGGCCACACCAAACCTAATTTGAAATAAATTCCTAATTTGCCTATAGGTCTCCTGTCTATCTCTCCCTATAGTTCATTGTCTCTACTTTTCCTGAAGCTATTATTTGAAAGAAAAACATCATCATGTCAGCCCTTGTTTAAATAAACACTTTATTACATGGGAGGTTTAGACTCCTACAATGGGATATCTCATACTTTTTATACTCTGGTTCATCCTATCCTTTCAAATCCTATTTTTAAAATAAATTATTACATATCGACCCTTCTTATCTGCTACAATTTTCCTAACATAACATACACATTCTTATCTCTGAGTTTATTGCATGAAATTTCCTCTACTTAGAATGCTCTTCATTCATAGACTCATTTTCAAACTGATGAAATCCTACCCCTTTCAAGGACCATCTCAAGTTCTTCCTTCTCTGAAGACAAATGATTTGCAGACCACTTACTTTTTGCCCATTTTATTCATTACAACACTTTATATGTATCCCTAGTAGAGGACTCCCGTCATTCAAAATACATAATATGCAATCACCTGAACTTATGTCAAAGATCAAAGTGCACCAGGAAAAGCTGTCCTTTCAAGAACAAGTGCTAGGACAATTGCTACATTCTAGAAGATGTTTGTAAGACATAAGGCTGACAAAGTTTCTTTATGTAGATGTAAAGATTTCCCATAAATCAGTAAGGAAAATGTACAAAAACCGGTAGGAAATAGACAAAAAAACTTGGGCAATTAATCTACAAAAGAGGATACCTAAATGACCAAAAAATATGTTGGATTTACTTTGAAATTATTTCACCATATGGTAGAAACATGCATATAGAACATGTGATCAATATAAATAATTAAACAAGTAGGTATTATTTTAAATACAACATGTGAAAGAAAATTAAAACATTTTCTTTTTGCTGTTAATAGAAGTAAAAGTTATTCTATTTCATTTAACTATAGACTGTGAGCTGAGACAAACTTCAAGCAGAAACTTGCCTTTATCATCCCATCAAGAAATGTAAATTCTATAAAAAGAAATCCTTTTATAATAAAATCATGGAAAACAAAAGATATAAGAAAGGAACTGTGTAAATATTTACTGAGATAAAAGAGTTAAATACAGATATATACCATATTCCAAATTGTTAGACTAAAGAATGCAATAATAGTGGTTATCACCATATTAACTTTAATATTTTATATAACCAAAATCAAATACCAACATTATTTCTGCCAAAAACAATGAACTGCCTAAAACTCATCTAGAACAATAAACAACAACAACAACAAAAACTACAAAAACATTCTTGAATAAGAGCACAAGCTCTTCAACTTACCATGGGGTTATATCCTGATAAACCAATTCTAAGATGAAAATATCATTAAGTTGGAAATGCACTTATATATACCTAACTCACTGAATATCACAGTTTAGCAACAAAGAACTCTGTAGAGTACTGTAGTTTAGTCCTGTGCCTTCAGGGCTAACTGGGAGCTGTGATACTGAATCACAAAGTAGTATCATACTGCATATTGCCAGTTAGGGAATAGATCAAGATTCAAAATGTGAAGCATGTTTTCTCATAAATGTGTATTGATTTTTCAGCACTGTAAATTTAAAATAATCAGTTAGGCCATGATGAATCAGAAATAGATCATGTGTATATGTGCGGAGGAATGAAAGAATAAATTGTTCTAGATACTAAAATGAATTAAACTAAAATATATTTATATAATCTATAGCATGACACCTCTGGGGGAAAATTATATAATTCAATGAAAGAATTACACAATCTACATATAGATTCAAATGCCAACATCTTTAATACCTGTAATAAAATCACATATATTATAAAGAAAAATAAGGACAATTATATTATTATTTTGATATATCTATATAATTACATAATTTCAAGTTGATCTCAAGAGTTGAAAGTGTTAATTTATTACAGAGAACACAGAGAACACTGATATTTTTTTCCTTAACTCACTCAGAAACAACCTTTTTTTTTTTTTTTTTTTTTTTTTGCTGTGCTGGGGATTGAACACAAGGCCTTGTGCTTGCGAGGCAAGAACTCCACCAACTGAGCTATCTCCCCAGCCTAGACACAGTCTTTTAACAATAAAAATATAATCAAGCAGAAGGACAGACACTCTAATTTTCATTGTCTCTACAGCTACAAGAAAAGAAACAAACTTCCATTTTTAAAGATTTCATTTTTTGTAGAAAAATATTAATATACAGTACATACTGAAATGATAATAGTCATAAATTCTGTCTTTAATGTTATACTATCCCATTGATATAAAAGGAAATATGTTACATAACTTACATGGAGAAATAATTTATTATGTACAATAGGGATTTCTAGGTGCCATGAACCACAAAGAAAATGATACTGATACTTATAAAGGAAGGGGAAAAAAAGCTGGTGTCTATTTTATTTTTCTCTCTTAAAATCTGACTATAAAGTATCCAAATGAATCTCAAAGACATATAACTGAAATCACATTTTCTGAAAAGAGGACTTTGCTAAGGCCCTCTAGAATGATGTCAGTCTAGATTTGTGGAATTAAAAAAAAATCACTTTTCCTCAACAGAGAACTAAAAATGAATATTCTGTGTTCTGTAGAATACAGAATACTATGATTAATGTGTACTTGCCTTGGAATAGTATTTAGAAAATAGGAAATATTAAGAATACAACTCACTGATATAACAGCTCTCTTCATGAAAATTTTCAAATTGCTTTCTTTGTTTGATATATATATATATATGTATATATAAGTATACTTTATTTGCCTGATATATATATGTATACATAAATATGTGTGTGTGTGTTTATTTATATACAAAACACACATATAAATGTATATTTATATATTTTAAAGTGTTATCTCCATTGAGAGCTCTCTGTGTTTATGATTTCTGAGACAAACACCTGTAGGTGACTGAATTTCATCAGACGACTTCCCAGATTTTAACCACTCTCAACAATGACCCCATTTTTAGATATTTGTGAACAATATCTATATTGAAAAATGAGACAATGTTTAACTTAATGAATGTTTATTTTATCCTACTATGTAATTATCATTGCAGGTAAAATATAGAAAACCAACATACAAAACTCAGAGCATAACAGTCTTTTACAGTCAGATGTGTATGTGTGCAGTTAAGAGATCAAAACATTAACTCAAATGTCTTCAAATAGAAAGTACTAAAAAATCCTTTAATGCTCTTGAATTATGAAACATTGTGAAAGAACTTGCATTCAAGTCATTATCCAGAGTTGAATAAAAATTACAGCCTTGAAATATACATTTAAACTTTTAATGAATAATAGTTACTTAAAAATGGTACTTTAAAAATTGAATCAAAGGGTTTCTTACCAAATACATATTAAATTGTACCTTATTTCTGTATTTTTATCTTGGTAACTTAATACTAAAAAAAGTCCAATTCATATTTATAAGCAATGGAGTAAAGATAGCTTCTTCAACAAATGGTGATGGGAAAACTGGAAATCCATATGCAGCAGAATAAAACTAAACCCAAATCTATCACCCTGCACGAAACTCAACTCAAAATAGATCGAGGGCCTCAGAATCAGACCAGAGACCCTGCATCTTATAGAAGAAAAAGTAGGTCCAAATCTTCAACATGTCAACTTAGGATCAGACTTCCTTGACAGGACTCCCAGAGCACAAGAAATAAAAGCAAGAATCAATAACTGGGATAGATTCAAACTAAATACCTTTCTCTCAGCAAAGGAAACTATCAGTCATGAAAAGAGAGAGCCTACAGAGTGGGAGAATATGTTTGCCAGTCATACTTCAGAAAGAGCACTAATTTCCAGAATATATAAAGAACTCAAAAAACTCTACACCAAGAATACAAATAATCCAATCGACAAATGGGCTAAGGATATGAACAGACACTTCACAGAAGATCTACAAGCAATCAACAAACATATGAAAAAATGTTCACCATCTTTAGTAATAAGAGAAATGCAAATAAAAGCTACACTAAGATTCCATCTCACACCAATTAGAATGGTGATTATCAAGAATACAAGCAACAATAGGTATTAGAGAGGATGTGGGAAAAAAAGTACACTCATACATTGCTGGTGGGGTTGCAAATTAGTGCAGCCACTCTGGAAAACAGTGTGGAGATTCCTTAGAAAACTTGGAATGGACCTACCATTTGACCCAGCTATCCCACTCCTTGGTCTATACCCAAAGAACTTGAAATCAGCATACTACAAAGATTAGACACATCAATGTTCATAGCTGCTCAATTCACAATAGCCAGATTATGGAACCAACCTAGATGCCCTTCAATTGATGAATGGATAAAGAAACTGTGGTATATATATATACAATGGAATATTACTCAGCTATAAAGAATAATAAAATCATGGCATTTGCAGGCAAATGGATGAAATTGGAGAATATCATGTTTACTGAGATAAGCCAATCTCAAAAATCCAAAAGACGAATAATCTCACTGATAAGCGGATGATGACACATAATGGGAAGTGGGAGGGGGTAAGAATGGAGGAAGGAGGGACTGTATAGAGGGAAAAGAGAGATGGGGGTGGGTGGAAAGGAAAAAAATAATGGAGTGAATCAAACATCATTACTCTCTGTAAATGTATGAATATGCAAATGGTATGCAATTACTTCATGTACAAACAGAAACAACATGTATTCCATTTGTTTACAATAAAAATAAATTTAAAAAAGATTAAATAGTAGACAGAATAAACACAGTAAACATATAGTTCAAATTTACAGCAAGGTGAAACACATCCTACTGAGATGAAGAAATATCAAATTTTCATTTAGAACAAAACCCCCACAAAATTTATAATTCAAATTTGTAATGATTATATAGAATTGTTTGGTTTCTTGATAAACCAGAGTTTCAAACATCTTGTGATACCTCTGGCAATATTACTGTTATGTTCTAAATGATTTTGTCTTCCCAAAATTTGTATGTTGAAATCTCAGCAGCTTAAGACTTGCTTTTTGGAAGTGGGACCATCAGGTTAGTGCTCTGAGATCCAAGGGAGCATTTTCACTAGAACTGGGGCACTCACAGGACATGTAATCTGTCAGAGACTTAATCTTGGACTTCTAGCCTCCAAAACTTGAGAAATAAACTTCTGTTCTTTATAAAAAAAAACATATTTATAAGCAGTTGCAAATAGTAATGGAATATGCTTCTATTATAAAGAGATCTGGAGAAATTTTATGTTGACATCTAGACAAAAAATTAACTTGGCAGCAAAAATCGTTGCATTGGTGATTGACTTCTAATCTCTTAAAATTTGACTTCAGATACATCTACAGTCACAAACTTTTCTGTCACACTTAAAAGTTAAGTAATTTGAGGCTGTTTCCACGGGGTAATCCAGGATGGTGGACTAGAGGGTGACTGCATCTCCAGTCCCTCCAGAACCCTGGATTCAAGAAGAGGAGGCATTGAGAGACTCAGACTAAAACAGAGCCACAGGTGAGTCTCCCCCACCAGCTGAAGCTCGGCCTGGGTGGCAGGTTTATCAGAGTAGGGCAGGGCAGCTACAGTCTTCCCCAGGCAGCCCTGCACACTCCGGCGGTAGGTTTCTCCCACACGACCAGCTTCTCCAGCTTCTCAGAACAGGCCCCCCAGTGAGAGCCTTTCTGAACAGAACCAGCTCCAAGTCCTGAAGTCAGCGCCGGGAACTCCGGCCTGCAAGCATCTTCAGGGACCATGACAAGGCAGCCAGGGACTTCCCCAAGCAGCCTGGTCCCCTCCGGCAGGAGGTGCCTTACAAGGCTAACTTCTCAGAGCAGACTGCCCAGTGAGAGCCTTTCTACACAGAGCCAGCCACAGGTCCCCAAGCCAACAGAGACCTCTGACCTGCAAGCAGCTGCTGGGATCAGAGCAGGACAGCCAGAGACTTCTCCAGGTGGACCTGCCCACTCTGGATGCAGGCTTTTTCCATGGGGTGATCCAAGATGGCAGACTAAAGGATCACTGCATCTCCAGTTGCTCCAGAATCCAGGATTCAAGAAAGGGAGGCATTGAGAGACTCAGACTAAAATAGAGACATGGGATGAGTATCCCCCACCAGGTGAGGCTCGGCTGGGGTGGCAGGCATGGATAGGAGTGGCTTATAAGAACAGGGCAGGGCAATTAGAGTCTTCCACACGTAGCCCTGCATACTCCAGCAGTGGGCTCCTCCCACACGGCCAGCTTCTCAAAGCAGGCCCCCCATTGAGAGCCTTTCCGCACAGAGCCAGCTCCAAGCCCTGGAACAAGTAGGGGGCTAGGGGCAGCTTTCTTCGGAAGCACTGCATTATCAAGTTCCTGCAAGACTTCAGGCTACTGAGGCTGGGATGAGATACACTGGAAATCTACAGGAACACTATAAGCCAATACAGGAAATCTGCAATATCTCAGGGTCCCACTGACAGCTGACCAATATGAGAAAACAAGGTAAGAAAATGTCCCAAACAAACCTAGATACTATATCAATAAAACTCAATGACAGCACAGCAGAAGAAATGTCAGAAAGGGAGATCAGAATGTACATAATTAAAACAATCAGGGAAGCAAATGAGGAGAAGAAAGAGCAAATGCAGGCATTGAAGGAGGAGATGAAAGAGCAAATGCAGGCATTAAATGATCGCACCAATCAAGAGTTAAAAGACCAAATACGGGAAGCAAGAGATCATTTCAATAAAGAGTTAGAGATACTGAAAAGACAAACAAACAGAAATCTGTGAAATGAAGGAAACAATAAACCAAGTTAAAAACTCCATAGAAAGCAAAACAAATAGGATAGAACACCTGGAAGACAGAACCTCAGACATTGAAGACAAATTATTTAATCTGGAAAACAAAGTTGACCAATGGAGAAATGGTAAGAAATCATGAACAGAATCTACAAGAATTATGGGATATCATGAAAAGGCCAAATTTAAGAATTATTGGGATTGAGGAAGGCTTAGAGAAACAAACCAAAGGAATGAAAAATCTATTCAATGAAATAATATCAGAAAATTTCCCAAATATGAAGAATGAAATGGAAAACCAGATACAAGAGGATTATAGGACTCCAAATACACAAAATTACAACAGACCCACACCAAGGGACATTAGAATGAAAATACCTAACATACAAAATAATGACAGAAATTTAAAGGCCAAGAGAAAACAGAATCAAATTACATTCAGGGGGAAACCAATACAGATATCAGCAGATTTTTCAATCCAGACCCAAAAAGCTAGAAGCGCCTGCAACAACATTTACCAAGCCCTGAAAGAAAATGGATGCCAACCAAGATTCTTAGACCCAGCAAAACTTACTTTCCAATTTGACGATGAAATTAGATCCTTCCATGATAAACAAAAGCTAAAGGAATTAACAAAAAGAAAGCCAACATTGCAGAACATTCTCAGAAAATATTCCATGAGGAAAAGATGAAAACCAATGTTGCAAATTAGCAATGGGAGGAACTAGCCTAAAGGAATAGCCAAATAAAGGAGAAACCAAATCATGTCAAAAAACAAAAATGAGTCAAATAACTAGGAATACAAATCATATCACAATAATAACCCTGAATGTTAATGGCCTGAACTCATCAATCAAAAGACATAGACTGGCAGAATGGAATAAGAAAAATTCAACAGTATGCTGCCTGCAAGAGTCTCATCTCATAGAAAGAGATACCCATAGACTAAAGGTGTAAGGAAGGGAAAAAACATCATGCACACAGACACAGCAAAAAAGGTGGAGTATCCATTCTTATTTCAGATATTGTGGACTTCAAGTCAAAACTACTCAGAAGGGATAAACAGGGACATTACATACTGCTTAAGGGAAGCATAAATCAGCAAGACATAACAATCATAAATATCTATGCCCCAAACATTGGCTCATTCATGTACATCAAAAAACTCCTTCTCACTTCCAGATATCAATTAGAACGCAGCACAATAATACTAGGTGATTTTAACACACTTCTTTCACCACTGGATGGATCTTCCAAACAAAAATTGAACAAAGAAACCATAGATCTCAATAAAACAATCAACAAGTTGGCCTTAACAGACATATATAGAGTATACCATTCAACAAAAAATGAATACACTTTCTTCTCAGCAGCACATGGATCCTTCTCTAAAATAGACCATATTTTATGCCACAAAGCTACTGTGAGCAAATACAAGAAGATAGAGATACTACCTTGTTCTCTATCAGATCATAATGGATTGAAATTAGAAATAAATGACAGAATAAAAAACAGAAACTTCTCCAATACCTGGAGATTAAATAATAAACTATTGTATGATGAATGGATAACAGAAGACATCAGGAGGGAAATAAAAAATTCTTAGAAGTAAACGAGACAAAGACACATATATCAAAATCTCTGGGACACTATGAAAGCAGTACTTAGAGGAAGATTTATTTCATAGGGAGCATTCAACAAAAGAATAAAAAATTAACAAACAACTTAACACAACAGTTTAAAGCCCTAGAAAAAGAAGAGCAGACCAACACCAAAAGTAGTATAAGACAGGAAACAGTTAAAATCAGAGCTGAAAGCCAAGAAATTGAAACAAAAGATACAATCAGAAAAATTAACAAAATAAATAGTTTGTTCTTTGAAAAAGTAAACAAAATTGATAAACCCTTAGTCACACTAACAAAAAAAAGAGGGAGAAAACTCAAATTACTAAAATTCGGAAAGAACAAGGAAACATCACAACAGACAGGAGTGAAATAAAAAACATAATTAGAAGCTATTTTGAAAATATATACTCCAACAAAACAGAAAACCTCGAAGACATCAACAAATTTCTAGAGACATATGAATTACCTAAACTGAACTAGGAGGACAAATACAACTTAAATAAATCAATTTCAAGAAATGAAATAGAAGAGGTCATCAAAAGGCTACCAACAAAGAAAAGTCCAGGACCAGATGATTTCTCAGTTGATTTCTACAAAACCTTTAAAGAAGAGCTCATTCCAATACTCCTCAAAGTATTCCATGAAATAAGAGGAGGGAACCCTCCCAAACTCATTCTATGAAGCCAATATCACCCTAACAGCTAAACCAGACAGAGACACATTGAGGAAAGAAAATTTCAGACCAATATCCTTAATGAACATCGATGCAAAAATTGTCAACAAAATTTTAGCAAATCACATACAAAAATATATTAGAAAGATAGTGCACCACGATCAAGTGGGTTTCATCCCAGGGATTCAAGATTGGTTCAACATACGGATATCAGTAAATGTCATTCACCATATCAACAGACTTATAGTTAAGAATCACATGATTATTTCAATAGATGCAGAAATAGCATTTGATAAATACAACATCTCTTCATGCTCAAAACACTAGAAAAAATTGGGGTAGTGGGAATATTCCTTAACATTGTAAAGGCCATCTATGCTAAGCCCATGGCCAATATCATTCTAAATGGTGAAAAACTGAAAGCATTCCCCCTAAAAATTGGAACAAGACAGGGATGCCCTCTTTCACCACTTCTATTCAACATTTTCCTTGAGACTCTAGCCAGAGCAATTAGACAAACCAAAGAAATTAAAGGGATACAAATAGGAAAAGAAGAACTCAAACTATCCCTGTTTGCTGATGACATAATTATATATTTAGAGGAACCTAGAAAATCCACCAGGAAACTTTTAGAACTCATAAGTGAATCCAGTAAAGTAGCAGGTTACAAGATCAATGCTCATAAATCCAATGCATTTTTATACATAAGTGATGATTCTTCAGAAAGAGAAGTTAGGATAACAACCCCATTAACTGTACCATCGAAAAAAATAAAATAATTGGGAATCAATCTCACAAAAGAGGTGAAAGACCTCTACAATGAGAACTACAGAACACGAAAGAAAGAAATTAAAGAAAACCTTAGAAGATGGACAGATCTCCCATGTTCTTGGATAGGCAGAAGTAATATTGTCAAAATGGCCATATTACCTAAAGTTCTATAGAGATTCAATGCAATTCCAATTAAAATCCCAATGACATGCCTTACAGAAATAGAGCAAGCAGTTATGAAATTTATCTAGAAAAATAAGAAACCCAGAATAACTAAAGCAATTCTTAGCAGAAAGAGCGAAGCAGGGGGTATCACAATACCAGATCTTCAACTCTACTACAAAGTAATAGTAACAAAAACAGCATGGTATTGGCACCAAAATAGAGAGGTAGATCAATGGTACAGAATAGAGGACATGGACCCAAACCCAAATAAATACAATTTTCTCATACTAGACAATGGGGCCAAAAATATGCAATGGAGAAAAGATAACCTCTTCAACAAACGGTGCTAGGAGAACTGGAAAACCATATGCAACAAGTGAAATTAAACCCCTATCTCTCACCCTGCACAAAACTCAACTCAAAATGGATCAAGGACCTCAAAATCAGACCACAGACCCTGCATCTTATAGAAGAAACTGTGGGTCCAAACCATCAAATCGTTGACTTAGGATCAGACTTCCTTAACAGGACTCCCATAGCACAAGAAATAAAAGCAAGAATCAACAACTGGGATAGATTCAAACTAAAAAGCTTTCTCTCAGCAAAGAAAACTATCAGTAATGTGAAGAGAGAGCCTACAGAGTGGGAGAATATCTTTGCCAACCATACTTTAGATAGAGCACTAATTTCCATAATGTATAAAGAACTCAAAAAACTCCACATGAAGAATACAAATAATCCAATAAACAAATGGGCTAAGGAAATGAACAGACACTTCACAGAAGACCTACAAACAATCAACAGATATATGAAAACATGTTCAACATTTCTTATAATAAGTGAAATGCAAATCAAAACTACCTTAAGATTTCATCTCACCCCAATTAGAATGGTGATTATCAAGAACACAAGCAACAATAGGTGTTGTTGAGGGTGTGGGGAAAAAGGTACACTCATACATTGCTGGTGAGGCTGCAAATTAGTGCAGCCACTCTGGAAAGCATTGTGGAGACTCCTTAGAAAACATGGAATGGAACCACCATTTGACCCAGCTATCCCACTTTTTGGCCTATACCCAAAGGACTTAAAATCAGCATACTACAGAGATATAGCCACATCAATGTTCATATCTGCTCAATTCACCATAGCCAGCTTGTGGAACCAACCTAGAAGCCCTTCAATTGATGAATGGATAAAGAAACTGTGGCACAAATATACAATGGAATATTACTCCACCATGAAGAATGATAAAATTATGGCATTTGCAGCAAATGGATTAAATTGGAGAATATCATGCTAAGTGAGATAAGCCAATCTCAAAAAACTAAAGGATGAATGATCTCACTGATAAGCGGATGAGGACATATAATGGATGGGAGGTTTAACTTTATGGTTAGGGTTAGGTTTAGGGTTAGGTATAAGGACGGTTGTAAGAATGGAAGAAGGAAGGACTGTATAGAGGGAAAAGAGGGGGGAGGGGTCGGGAGGAAGAGAAAAAAATAACAGAATGAATCAAACAACATTGCCCTATGTAAATTTATGATTACACAAATGGTATGCCTTGACTCCATGTACAAATAGAGAAACATGTATCCCATTTGTTTACAATAAAAAAGTTAAGTAATTTAACCATTTCTTATATTTCTTGTCGGGGTTTCGGCCAGACCCCTGGCCCTAGGTGTGGCAAGGCTAAGATGGCGCCTGGCAGTGAGCCAGAGCAGTTAACTTTTGCACAAACAACTGACATTATTTTGAGGAAGTTCCAGGGATTGGCTAAGCTCCCTGATGGACAGTACAGGTCCACTGTATGCCTGCCTTTGCTGCCGGTATCTGTTAATGCTCTCCCCTCGTGCGAAAATGCTGATTGGTTACTGTACTATAGATATTGAAGTGTAAGTTCCTCAAAGGGAGAACAAAGAAAGAACTATGAGAAAGTAAGCACGCAAAATAAAGAGCTCAAAAAAGAACCAGGTTTGCGTCTCGTCTCTCTGCGGGCAGGGAGCGCGACAAGTGGTGCCGAAACCCGGGATTTAAAAAACAATAATTTTTCACAGACAAGGGTAAGTTAAGTGGTAAGTAATAAAGTAATAAAATAATAAAGCAATAAAGTAATAAAGTAAGTAAGGCTAGAAAGCCCGGTAACAGAGAAATATTAATAGGCTTTAAGCCCGGTAACAGAGAAATATTAATAGGCTTTAAGCCCGGTAACAGAGAAATATTAATAGGCTTTAAGCCCGGTAACAGAGAAATATTAATAGGCTTTAAGCCCGGTAACAGAGAAATATTAATAGGCTTTAAGCCCGGTAACAGAGAAATATTAATAGGCTTTAAGCCCGGTAACAGAGAAATATTAATAGGCTTTAAGCCCGGTAGCAGAGAAATATTAATAGGCTTTAAGCCCGGTAGCAGAGAAATATTAATAGGCTTTAAGCCCGGTAACAGAGAAATATTAATAGGCTTTAAGCCCGGTAGCAGAGAAATATTAATAGGCTTTAAGCCCGGTAGCAGAGAAATATTAATAGGCTTTAAGCCCGGTAACAGAGAAATATTAATAGGCTTTAAGCCCGGTAGCAGAGAAATATTAATAGGCTTTAAGCCCGGTAGCAGAGAAATATTAATAGGCTTTAAGCCCGGTAACAGAGAAATATTAATAGGCTTTAAGCCCGGTAGCAGAGAAAGATTAATAGGCTTTAAGCCCGGTAACAGAGAAAAAATTAATAGGCTTTAAGCCCGGTAAAAGTTCACAGAAGGCAGACTCATTGCCCGGTAAAATTAGTTAGTTTCAATTTATGAAGTGGTACCAAACTGTGTGTGTGGTGTGTTATTTTTGTGTTTGTTGTATGGCTTGTTTGTGTGCTTGGAGCTCTTAGTGCTGTGAGATTTAATCATAGGAACAGAACTGTCTAAAACTAGAATGCAACAGCCTCTTAGGGAGTTGCTAAAAAGTCATGGAATGTTCCACAGTGGGAACATAATATAGTAGCCATAGTCCCCACAAGTATTGGGAAATGATTGTTTCATGATTTTCTGCATTCAAACCTAACCTGATTTCTCAACCAGGAAAAAAAGGGTTAAAAAGTCCTGGGTGATCCTCCCTCCCCTCTGCCTGGCCTTGTCAAGGCCTGCAATGGAATGTAAACTGCAGCAGTCTCAGCGGGAAGGAGGAGGGGTAACCTGAAGAAAAGAAAAAAAAAGAAGTGTCCGTTTTAAACTCCTGGGCCGCTACACAAAACTAACTTATTCTTCAGGATTCTTGTTTTGTTTTGTTTTTTCTTTAATGCTGTATTTTTGAGCTCATAATTTTGATCCTGCATACCTAGGTTAATGATTTTTTTTTTCTTTTTGATCAGTTCTATTTTTTATTCAACTGAAGTTTTTAAACAGCTGTTTCATTGCAATGAACATTTACATATAAAGTTACAAGGCCTTTGATTTTGTGTTATGTGTTATGTTGTGCTGTCTAATGTCATGTTTTGTCTGCGTCAAAACTGAGCGCTCTTAAAATTAAAATTTAAAAATGAATCCAAATACTTTTAATTCACGTGATTTAAAGGTTCAATTTAAATTGGGTAAACTAATGAAAGTAAAATGTCTTTAAAAATAACTCACAAGTCTCTAGGTGGTCAAACTAATGAAATGTTAATGTTAAACAATGTCTAATATCAATTGCTTCTAGGACTTTTCTTCAGCAGGAAAGAGGCAACGGATCCTGTTCAGGACACTTGTCTGATATCTTGGTTTTATAAAATAAATAAATTGGAGTTAACATGTATGGGATTACTCAAAAGTGTTTGTAGAGACGTCTGGTTAATTTACAAAGTTAAAATGCTAATCGTTAAATAACATCAGGTACTCTTAACTCCTCAAATTACATGGGGTAACATACTTAAACATTATTGGTGTTCTCATAGGATGGTAAATAAAAGGGTTTAAAATTGCTTTGTGTCATCACTACACTAAAAACAAGGTTACTAAAAGTTATGTCCTAACAAGTAGAATTCTATATACAAAGGGTCCTAAAAGTTTCAACTGTGTTTCAATTAAGAGTACTATAAACAATAAAATATTTAATCTTATTAAAATAGGGTGATTTATCTAAATTCAAAAATTTCATAAGAGTTGTTTCAGAATGTGAACAAAAAAGGGTCAACAGATAGAAAAAAAAATAAAAGGTTCTGGGTTTAAAAATGTATTTAATAAAAAAAAATATGTTTCTGGATAAGAAAGTCTGTATGTAATAAAGGGCAAGTTTCAACAAGTCTGTGTGTAACTAAGTTGGTTGTGTGTATGTGAAACAGCTAAAGCTATTTAAGGTTTTTCCTAAGGTGAAATACTAATATTCTAATATAAGCCAAAGTTTAATCTATATGGTAAAATGACATGGTAAAATAACAAAGTTTTCTTAAAAACACTAATTCATTCTTAACTTTGTGTCTCTTAAGTTTTATTCTTTAGAACAATTGTCTTAAAAATAGGGGTTTATACAATTATGGTTAAACAACTGTTAAAGATTGTACTATGTTATAAAGTCTAAATTTTTCTTTAAAAACTAAAATTTGTAAGAACCTATTCCTCACTAAAATTAAAATAACTCTAACCACAAATGTACCTTATAACCCACAAAAACAAAGTATTGTCAAACATACACTTCTCACCCTCAAAAATATTCTTTATAAACAAAAAGGGGGAATAGAGGAGACCTTCAGGTCCCCTAAAGATTAACTTTCTCTTTGTCTCTTTGTTTGGGGTTTTTTTAACTCTGGGTATAAGGGTAACCCGGTGCTTTACTGGAGCTGTGGCTCAGTTTGTGTGTTTCCACGGAATAAACTAACTTACTACCTCTTTTTAATCTCTTAGGAGGAACAGTTCAACTATGTAACAAAACAACTGCTTCTTTCAATTGTACTTCAGATTTGTGCTATCTCTCAATGTTAAAATGCTTCTAGGTTCCTGCTGGCAGACTTAATGTGTGTTCCTACCTTCTTGCCTGTGCCAGTCTCTGTTACAGATGATGAATTTCCAGTATTGCTTTCCAGAAATAAGAGGGACTTTGGAATCACCGCGGCAGTCATTACCGCCGTAGTTACATCAGCGGCAGCTGCCACTGCAGCAGCTGTAGCCTTAACTACATCTGTACAATCTGCAGCCACAATCAATAAGGTGGTTCAACAGACTGCTACTGCCTTATCTACTCAGCAGACAGTGGATCAACACTTAAAAGCAGGGATTCTTTTAGTAAACCAGCGAGTGGACTTACTTCAAGAACAAATGGACATTTTACAGGAACTGTTAAACGTGGGATGTATTTATCATCTGGCGGGACTGTACGTTACACCTGTAGCTTACCATAACTTCAGCTATGCAGCAAACTTGTCCAGAATCTTGTCTGTTCAGCTACGTACCAATTGGTCTTATACATTTGATAATCTTACTGCTATTCTTAGATCTCAAATTGTTAGTCTCAATGCTACTAGAGTTAATGTAGCCCCTATGTCCGAAGTGCTAAGTTGGCTATCCTCTTCTTTCAGTTTTGTAAAACAATGGGCAGGTATGGGAGCCTTTTGTATGTTCATGGTTGTTGCTGTTGTCTTCCTCACACGCTTTATCATGCACATGCACCGAGATCAAGCTACAGATCGTATCATTTTCCATCAGGCCATGGCTGCCCTAGAGGCCGGCAGTTCCCCACAAGTATGGCTCACGATGCTGGATCGCTAGCCAGAGGGGTAAGGAAGGAGGTGACCCCCGTACCGACCTAAGACAGAAGCTGTAGCATGCTCTGCAGTTATCCGATGACGGGTAAGGACGGTGGTTGACCACTCCGCCTAAGACAGGCACGGTCCCGAGCTTTCCTTTTCTTTTTAAAAGAGAAAAGGGGGAACTGTCGGGGTTTCGGCCGGACCCCTGGCCCTAGGTGTGGCAAGGCTAAGATGGCGCCTGGCAGTGAGCCAGAGCAGTTAACTTTTGCACAAACAACTGACATTATTTTGAGGAAGTTCCAGGGATTGGCTAAGCTCCCTGATGGACAGTACAGGTCCACTGTATGCCTGCCTTTGCTGCCGGTATCTGTTAATGCTCTCCCCTCATGCGAAAATGCTGATTGGTTACTGTACTATAGATATTGAAGTGTAAGTTCCTCAAAGGGAGAACAAAGAAAGAACTATGAGAAAGTAAGTGCGCAAAATAAAGAGCTCAAAAAAGAACCAGGTTTGCGTCTCGTCTCTCTGCGGGCAGGGAGCGCGACAATTTCTAGCAACATTTGCAGATTTTCCTAACTCAATGAAATGTAGATCAAAATATAATGCTTCAATATGTAAAGGTGGTTGCAAGAATGTATAGGCAATACCCAGGAAGGAAATTTAACAAAGAAAGAGCTGAAAGTCAAAAAATCTTAATCATAGATAGACTGTCAGTTTATTGGTAGGGGTTGCTGATACTGGCAGGAAAGTGCTTCAGTTTAGGTGCACAGTGGGATAAAAGGTGAAGACTTGGGTGTCTAAACTGCAACTGAGTCCTCACAGTAGCACCAGTCTCTTACAAAAGAATTATGAGGTAAGTTTGGTAGTCTCAGACTATGAATAAAAACTTGAATACTACCTGACACAGTCAAATTATTATGCTATTAACAAACAAATATGATTAAACACAACTGCTCATTGGTAGTTTTGAGAACCAGAAGAACACTTATGTGCTCAATTTTTGTGCCATTCACTACATAATAGCTAGACATCCAGTAAATTTAAATTTCATCTCATTTTCTAACACTTCAACATTGCTTTCTTAAATCCAGACCAAGAGTCCAGTACAAGAATACATGTTTTTGTATAGTTCCTGAACTAAACATGTTTTGTTTTGTTTTTGCATTTTAAATGTTACTAATCAAAGAAAAGAATATGCAACAGAGAATATAGTCGACAAAACCTAAAAATATACTAACAAGCCCCTGGTTTAGACAATCGACAGTCAGCCAAGCCCTGACCTATAGTGTTTTCTGATTTCCTTCAACAATATACCTCCATTGCAGACTTCACGCTACTAACATGACACTGAATGTGTAGCAATGGGAAGAACATTCAGTAGCACACCATTACATGGCATTTTGTAGTAAATATACCACAGAAGTGACTCTTACTGCATAGATAACAATAGTAAAAAAGCACTAGAACAATCAGAAATAATTACTCTTGCATATTCATTACTTTTGTTTCTGAATTTACCTTAATTATAAGTTCATATGATTAAATATTAATAACAGCCATGTTTAAGAGGCAAAATTGCTAAAAATTTAAAAATCATCTCTCAGTGAGTCAGAGGAATGGTGAGTTCAAAGCCAGTCTCAGCAAAAGTAAGGCACTAAGCAACTCAGTGAGACCCTGTCTCTAAATAAAATATAAAATAGGGCTGGGGATGTGGTCCAGTGGTCAAGTGCCCCTGAGTTCAATACTGGTACTCAAAAAAATTTCAAGAAATTTTGAATTGTTATGTTTAAAAACATAACATGTTGTAAAAGCCAAATCAAACATGAATTTTAGAAAAGAAATCACCAGGGCTTTGGTTGTGTGTGGCTCAGTGGTAAAGTGTGAGCCCAGCACATGTGAGGCACTTGGGTTCACTCCTTACCACATAAAAATAAATAAACAAAAGAAAAGCCTTGTGCCCATCTGCAACTAAAAGGTGTTTTGAAAATTTTAAAAATATACACCACCAAAAATGATCAGGGAAGTAGGCACAAAATAAATAGAAACTTTGAGATATGTATTTTCCTGGATATTTAAAAGGACATAATAATAAAAGAGTAACAACTGAGGTGGTAATCTAATTACATTATTAGTCTATAGTGATTATTTCAAGCATTAATGAGTCATGATCCTAAATTGAGCACCATACTTAGCTGCCAATCATTTTGAAATTTCACATGTCCTTCTTATGGGATTTGGTTCCTTTATGATGGACAGGTATTCAAATATTACTTCTCTGTATTATCAAAAATACCCTCTCTAGAACCTTCCATCTTTCTGATGTCCTTTATAGTCTTAACTTGTTTTTTTTTTTCTTTTTTTTTTAAACTGGCAAAGAAAGCAGATAATAAAAGCTAGCAGGCTAAAATCTAACAACATGCATGTTCTATAATATGAAAGTTAGATAAAATAGACAAATAATCAAATTACTATATCTGCTTCCATTTCTGGTCATTGCCATGATGGAGTCAAGTCTTCCTCCAGTAACACTGTGGAGTCTTCGCAATGGGGGTTTCTTGAAAAATCCCGGGCACTGGTGGAGAAAGGAATGCATGTTGTGAGATGGTGGAGGCCTGTCAGTCTTCACCACAGGCTCTGGGGTTCACAGTATTTGAAAATTGTTCTATCACCAGCCCAAGATTCAGTATCACATGGGAAGGATTGAGAAAGCAAAGCAGAAGACTAAAGTTGTACAGAGATCACTACATATAAATTTTTGTCTAGGACTATTCATACAAAGCAGTAGAGTTAAAATAATTTCTATGAAAAATATTTATAAAAATATTTAAAATATTTTAATTTATCTAATATCTCTCCCTTTCTCATGTAATAAAATTAGTAGAAAATCACAAAACTAATATAATGATTTTATCCATTTGCTGACTTTAACAATCTCAAGATTGTTTACATCCATTCCTTCATGAATGCACTACCTAGTATGTGCTTTATAATTAAGCATGTTACAGAATATAAAATATATAATCCTTGCCTAAATAAACTAATATTCCTATTGAAAGACATCCAGAAAATTGTGTCAATTAGTGAATTAAACAAAAGAACTTAAGTATCATTTATACAGAGACTATAAAATTATTGTTCCAAATTTGAGATTTTAATTTAAAGAATCTTTAAACAATCACAGGTTTATTACCAAGCAGAAACATTACTAAAATATAATACTTCAAAGTTATTTATGCCAGGTGCAATGGTGCATCCCTATAATTCCAGCAGTTCAAGAGGCTGAGGCAGAAGGATCTCAAGTTCAAAGACAACTGCAGCAACCTAGCCAGGCTGTAAGTAACTCAGCAAGAACTTGTCTTAAAATAAAATATAAAAAAGGCTGAGGATGTGGCTCAGTGTTTAAGTGCCCCTGGGTTCAATCCCTGGTACCAAAAATAAAAGTTAGGAAGTTAAAAATGGCAAATAATATAAACAAGACTTTGTAAACCTGTTTCAAACTTTTTTGAGTATAACCCTGGTAACAGAATTGCTGCTTCATACGATAATTTAATATTTAAATTTTAGGGGAAATGGTATAAATTAATTTTTGTAAAAATTGTAAAAATTAAACATTTAAAAAATCTGATGGACTCAGAATTCTCTATTCTTGCAGGTACTTTAGAAAAAATTCTACACTTCTCTTTACTGTAAAATAATTTTTATGCTAACAACAACAAAACTAAACTACCTAAGGAAAGAATGTGATGGAAGCAATTATCAGGCACTGACCAAAAAGATGCACAATTTCTGAAAAAGTTATTAAGGAAAGCAAGGGAATATGCAATATTAGATTGTGGTAGTCCTGGCTACCTGCAATCTCTTCAATGTCTATTATGACATCCTCAAGTATTATATCAAGTAAGTCTGGTGAAGAAGAAATTCAACAGTTTTTATTTTTTCTTCTCTACTACCTGTTAAAGTTACTACTGTAAAAGGGTATGTTATTAAAGGAAACAATATATACTACTTGAAAACAATTAGATATTGTAAACATTTCACCAGGTTACAAACTAAGCATGTTTTATTAAATAATGTTAAAATATTTTATAAAATATATAGTCAAAAATAGTAACCAACTCTCAAAAAAGTAGGTTTATTTTCTTTGATTCATAGTTTTTTTTTTTTTTTAAAGAGGTATGTCTTGTAGTCAAATACTCATTACAAATATGTCCTGGCATTGAGGTTGTGGCTCAGTGGTAGAGTACTTGACTTGCATGTGTGAGATACTGGACTCAATTCTCAGAGCTATATATAAATTAATGTATAAAATAAAGGTTGATCAATAACTAATTTTTTAAAAGAATATGTCCTAGCCAGATGTTGTGGTACATGTTTGCAATCCCAGAGGCTTGGGAGGCTGTGGCAGAAGGATTGTCAATTCAAAGCCTGCCTCAACTACTTAGTGAGGTCCTGAGCAACTTAGCAAGACCGTATCTCAAAATAAAAAAAAATAAGTGATGGGGATGTTTCTCAGTGGTTTAGCACCCTTGGGTGCAATCACTGGTACTCCCCCAAGAAAAAGAAAAGAAAAAGTGTCCTAGTCAGGTACAGTGACTCATGCTACCTGGGTAACTGATGTAGGAGCATCACCAAACCAAAAGCAAGCAATTTACCAAGACTGTTTCAAAATGAAAACTAAAAAGAACTAGGTATACAGCCCAATGGTAGAGTAGCTCTGGGTTTAATTCCCAGGACTACCCCTCCCCCCACAGACAAACATGTCCCATAAACCACCCATGAAGATACATACTGTGCTTATTATATTTCTGAATATCACTGACAAACACAATGGCAAGGTGTTCCATCCAGTGGAACCGGTGTGGAGAAAGGAGACACCACCAGTCCTTAGCTGATGAGGTTTATTGCATCCTCCCTGTTTCTGACTGCTTTGTTCTCTCTCTATCTTTCTTCTTCTCTCTCCCTCTCTCCTCCCCCAGGCTCCTAGCTTATCAGCCAATTATAGAAAAGCTTTCTCTCACACAGGAGAGCATGCAGAGGAATGCCAGCATAACACTATATAAATCACGAGCTGTCCATGATATTAGACAGCCAATCCTTGAGCCTGGCATTAACATGTCATAAGTCTCCAAGGAACTAGTAACAGCAAGCAGCCTTTTTGGGTACTCCCTTATTTTGGTAGCCAGTGTCCTTTGGCTCACTGCAGGCACCATCTTGTCCAAGACGACCCTCAACAGCAAGGCTCTTCTATTTTAAAAATGAACACACCGAGCTGGGCATGCTAACAAGGATCACAAGTTCAAAGGTAGACAGCTTTGTAGCAAGGCCCTAAGCAATAAAGCAAGACCCTAAGCAAATTACCAAGGTCCATCTCAAAGTGTTAAAAAGGGCTAGAGATGTGACTCAGTGGTGAAGTACCACTGGGATCAATCCCTGGTATCAAAAGACAAACAAACAAAAAATTCCCCCGAACAAACTGAATTGAAGTAACATCAAGAATTCAATGGGTTTCTGACAGAAAATAAGAATTTTGTTTCAGGTATCTAACAAATATCATCTTGCAAGCAATATAGAAGATTATAAAATAAATTTTGGGATTTGATACAAAGGCAACATTTTCCCTCCTCTGTGTAACTATATCCAAATTATTATTTTAAATTTCCTACTAAACCATCTCTCCTGCCCCACACTGAACACAAAATAGCAGCTGTCAGTGAAGTCTCCGCAGAAGCTAGGTGGTCTGGGACAATAAATACAATGTTGTAGACTTTGAAGCAAAGAAAACTAGGCTGTAAAGTTTTCATTATGCCAATAAGATGGGTATCCTTGGGTAAATAATGACCCTTCAGAAAAAAGGAAAAAAGGTATCTGAAGCCTTGGTAGAATAATTGACTTCTCTGGAGTTATCCAAACAAGTATTTCAGCATATCAAATTCCAACCCATTAATTCTGACTTAAAATGCAGATCCCTTTCCACTATGCCTTTCCCTTCCTCAGAGCAAAAGCATCCACATGCAATGCAAGGGGTTATGGTAACCATATTTTACCTGCTGCCACAAATCTCTACAGCAGAAACTGACACAGGGAGGGAAGGCTTGCCAGGTAATCTGTGTGTCATGACACACTGGCAGCCAGTCATGTAAGCTCCATTCTGTTAATGATAACATTCCTAGGGGTATTTTCATTATGAATATGTAGCCTTGTTCTAAAAATGTGACTGAGTTCATGTTTTAATTCATTCACTTTATCAAGCTCTTCATTTTATATAATTAATAATCTGTGTATTACTACTTTGACTTGTAAAAAGGACTGTCACATGCATGAAACATTGTATGTCTACCTGCTCTATGTGCTCCCAACACTACAGTCTGTAACAAACATAAAATTAAAAACAATAGAATTTACTCATGATGAACCTTAGAATTTAGTAGAAAGTCAATATGCATATAGCACATTGAAAAACTATGCTGAGATTATAAATACATTTCACAAATGTTCTATGAATTTTTAAGCTGCATTAATTCAGGTTATAAGACTAGCAAAAATATTTAAATGTCAATTTAAAAATAGTTATTTAACAATTAGGATAATATTATGCAATATATCATTTATAAACTAGTAAAAAACAGAAATGGGGGATGGAATAATTCATTATGACTTGAGACAGGCATAGTAAAATTGTTAGAGTGAATGTAGAATATTCGAGTAAGCATGAGAAAGTTATACAATGCTGTGTTTCCTATAACACCAGGGAATGAGAGAAATAAAAGGTCATTATTATAACTTTATCTAGATAGGAAGTTCACATTTTTTATTAAGTAATTAAATGGGGGAAGCATCTCTTCCATCCCAAATGTGTACTTTTATCCTTGCTGCTGTTTCCTTCAATACTCATTTATTCAGTTAATTCAGATAGTGTTTCACCAATATTCTGGCATTCTCAAAGAGTGAGGGATAGCCTTCTCTTAAACTTTTTTATCCTATCAACTGAATGGGGCTTTAAAAAGTCCTGAAGGAATGAACACAAAGGTGAAGTTATCAATATTTTACTGCTCAAGAAAACAATGTCATTCTGGGTTTCCTGGGAATCTTCAAAATAGGAATATGATGAATATAATCAGGAAATTTTTACTTTGCCAAACATCACAAAATTTAACCTTTTGTTTAAAAAGATGCATTTGCTAACTAATGCTAAATTTATTGGGCATTAGAATAGCAGAAATTTTGCATAATTAGAATTCAATCATAATAATGAAACTTAGAAAGTTTGGAAATTTTCTTAGAATGTCCTTTCTGAAAGATTCTATCCCTACAAATCACAATCACATAGGAAGCAGTCAGTAGATATCTTCAGCTATAACCATGGGTTACGAGAGATAAAGAGGAAAGGATAAAAAATAATCTTTCACCTTTTACTATCCCATTTTTATGTATTAGGAAATTTTCTCAAAGAAGTTCCCTGGTCCAAGTCAGACAAATAACAAATAATTAGACTTAAAAACAGGATTGCCATTGACTTTATCCTTCACATTATAGCATCCCTGAAATCAGGGTGTATTTCACAAGTAATAGGATGTCAAAATGTAATTGAGAGCATTTTTTCTTTCTTAAACATATATAAGTGAATGATACAGTTCATGGTGTAATCTTACAAATGATGAAACAATGTACTTGCTACCAAACCCATTTCTTCAACAATTTACCCATCACCTCTTTCCAATTTACCTTCTGATTTTCAATGAGCAGGTTTACCAGATCACCATTATACTATAAGCATTATCCTACATAAGAGTAAGGTCCTCATTAACTCCTTTATGCTTGGATTGGGGTCGTGAATCAGTGGTGAAGTGCTTGCCCAGTGAGGCACTGGGCTCAATCCTCAGTAACACATAAAAATAAACAAAATAAAGAAATTGTATCTATCTACAACTAATGTTTTTAAAAACTCCTTTATGCTAAAATACATGCTTTACCAACCACCTCTGTTTACCTATTTTGTCTGTGCTTTGCTTATTGTCTCATGCTAAGGCTCTATTATAAGTGGTTGAGTTTGCTGAACAGGTGACCTCTGCATAAGGTACTAGTTATGCAATGATTTTTATTTGCTCAGAGGCTGAATGGAGGGTATCATGTACAAATTTACAAGGAGCAATAATTTTGTTCCTTGCCATCTCCATATTATATTTACTATACATTTCAAAATAAATACTACAAGAAAAATATAAAACCACACATATTGAAACAGCAAGAATTACAATTACACTATAATAAAGACTTTTTTCACTCCTAAGCTGTAAAATAGGAGATGGACTTTGCTGAATTATGGAAAAGAATCCATGCCTCAGCTTGGTTTGGTTTTAACACCAAACTGACAAGTATATTCTGAATATTTTCTATTAATTTATCATTTAGATTACTATTCCTCTTTTCAACTCTATTTAACCTGCAATTAAACCTATCTATTGGGTTCTTCATTTTAGTTGCTACATTTTATCTGTTTCAAAATTTCCTTTTCTTTTCTATAGATCCACCTTCTCTAGTAAAATTTTTAATCTCATCTTGAATTTTTATAACTAGATTAGTTATCATGTTTTAATGCCTTTGTAACTCCCAAGACTGTGTAATCTGTATCAAGACTGTTTTGGTGCTTTGAACCATTCCTGTTCTTGATTTTTTTTCTCTTGGTCTTACTGTACACTTTACAATCTTTTTATTGACTGCCAAGCACTCTATGTGAATGATTTTATAAAATGCCTATAGGAAAAATAGATTCTAGATACTGTTACCTTCCACAAAAGAAAATTTAATTCTTTTCTAGAGTGAAGTCAAGTAGATGAAGAGATCAACTCAATCCAATCAGGAACAGAGATTTCTTGAGACTGAGTTTGAACACTATTATAAAGATTGACCTGCCTGTGGTTTCTCCTCACTCTTGTGACACAGTCCTTCAAAAGACTCCACTGTATCTAAGCCAGAACATCAAACTGTCAAAAACTCCATGCTACTACTCCAGTTGTTTTTTGCTTATTTTTTATAACCTACTCAGCTTTTCTCCTTTTTCTTTACACAGCTTATGAGTTAGAAAACACAGGAGAAAATCTAGTACAGAATGTGTCTGTATCCTTTCCTGAATCTTAACTGACTCAGCAGATCTACAAGTATTTTAGTTTCCTAGTACTTCTAGTAGTTTCAGAAGAAGATTTGGTCTTCTACAAGTTACTCCATCATAGGCAAAAATGGAGGTTTTGCTGTGGATTTAAAGATAAAACAGGTATTTTACCAAGCAAGGAAGTAGTCAATGAAATCAAAGTTGAATAAAAAAAAACTTTTTAATGTAGAGATGTCCTAAAAGATATCTCATATCTGGCTGTCAAATTTATCCAGCTACCTTCATGGTCATTCATCAATGCCATTCACTTAAATATACTAGATATTTAAGATGAACCGAGCTATGTCACTCTCATCTCTCTAAATGAGTCTGAAATAAGACTTTAGCCTACAGACTCAAGAGAGAGTCCCTCTAGCAAGTCATCAAGCATGGTAATTGTGTTGACCCCAACAGAGTTGCCAAGAAATCTACAAAAGTCCTAAGACCTCATAACCTCCACTTCTTGGACAGCAAACTTTATTTTTGTTTTGTTTTGTGGTGCTGGGGATTGAACCCAGGGCCTTGTGCTTGAGAGGCAAGCACTCTACCAATTGAGCTATCTCCCCAATCCAGCAAACTTCTTTTTTATTGTAAACAAATGGGATGTATGTTGTTTCTCTGTTTGTACATGGAGTAAAGGGATACCATTTGTGCAATCATAAATTTACATAGGGTAATGTTGTTTGATTGATTCTGTTAATTTTGCCTTCCCCACTCCTCCCATCCCTCTTTTCCCTCTACACAGTCCTTCCTTACTCCATTCTTGCCACCCTCCTTAACCCTAACCCTAACCCTAACACTAACCCCTACCACCCCCCATTCTATGTCATCATCTGCTTATCAGCAAGATTATTTATTCTTTGGTTTTTTGAGATTGGCTTATCTCACTTCGCATATTCTCCAATTTCATCCATTTGCCTGCACTGACATAATTTTATCATTCTTTATGGCAGAGTAATATTCCATTGTGTATACATATATATATATATATATATATATATATATATATATATATATTTGCCACAGTTTCTTTATCCATTCATCAATTGAAGGACATCTAGGTTGGTTCCACAATCTGGCTATGGTGAATTGAGCAACTATGAACATTGATGTGACTGTATCTCTGTAGAATGTTGATTTTAAGTCCTTTGGGTATAGCTGGAACAAATGGTGGTTCTATTCCAAGCTTTCTGAGGAATCTCCATACTGCTTTCCAGAGTGGCTGCTCTAATTTGCTGTCCCACTAGCAATGTATGAGTGTACATTTCTCCCCACACCCTCTGCAACACTTATTGTTGCTTGTGTTCTTGATAATCACCATTCAATTGGGGTGAGATGGAATCTTAAGATAGTTCTGATTTGCCTTTCTCTTATTACTAGAGATGTTGAACATTTTCTCATATATCTGATGATTGTACATCTTCTTCTGTGAAGTGTCTGTTCATTTCTTTAGCCCATTTGTTGACTGGATTATAGAGGTGAAAGACCTCTACAATAAGAACTACAGAACACTACAGAAGGAAATTAAAGAAAACCTTAGAAGATGGAAAGATCTCCCATGTTCTTGGATAGATAAAATTAATATTGTCAAAATGGCCATACTACCAAAAGCATTATACAGATCCAATGCAATTCCAATTAAAATCCCAATAATGTACCTTACAGAAATAGAGCAAGCAATTATGAAATTCATCTGGAAGAATAAAAAACCCTGAATAGCTAAAGCAATCCTTAGCAGAAAGAGTGAAGAAGGGTTATCACAATGCCAGATCTTCAACTCTACTACAAAGCAATAGTAACAATAATGGCATTGTATTCGTACCAAAATAGACAGGTAGATCAATGGTACAGAATAGAGGAGTTGGGCACTAACCCAATAAATGCAATTTTCTCATACTAGACAAAGGGGCCAAAAATATGCAATGGAGAAAAGATAACCTCTTCAACAAATGGTGCTGGGAAAACTGGAAATCCATATGCAACAGAATGAAACTAAAACCATATCTCTCACCCTGCACAAAACTCAACTCAAAATGGATCAAGGGCCTCAGAATCAGACCAGAGACCCTGCATCTTATAGAAAAATCTGTAGGTCCAAACCTTCAAATTGTTGGCTTAGGATCAGACTTCCTTAACAGGACTCCCATAGCACAAGAAATAAAAGAAAGAATCAACAACTGGGATAGATTCAAACTAAAAAGCTTTCTCTCAGCAAAGGAAGCTATCAGTAATGTGAAGAGAGAGTCTACAGAGTGTGAGAAAATCTTTGCCACTCATACTTCAGATAGAGCACTAATTTCCAGAATATTTAAAGAACTCAAAAAACTCTACACCAAGAATTCAAATAATCCAATCAGCAAACTTTTTAAACACAGACATATGGTTACTCATGCCTAATCAACTACATAGACATCAATTCAGATTCTGGGCATACAATTTTTTTTTTAATTGGGTCCTGTCCATTTCAAAATTTTTGAAAACTGGAAACTGCCTGTTGTTCATAATAAAAAATAAGAATAAAATTAAGAAAGCATAACAGAAATGATTTATACCACATACTAACAGATCAGTTATATATGGATTCAGTATATATTATAGCATAGGGTCTGGCTATTTGAAAGAGCCGTCAATAGCCAAATGTAGCTAAGAGTACCTGGAAGAAGTTACTAAAAACTGAGTTGTGCCATAAATTTGAAATATACATTAAATTTCAAAGCCTTAGTAGAAAAAATAATATAAAATAATACAATAATTATAATGATATCATAGAAAAAGAAAATAGAAATGGTAGCTGCTGGGGGAAGAAGTGAAATGAGAATTACTGATTACCTGGTACAGATCTTCAGTTTTACAAGATAAAAAGAATTCTCAGAGACAGATAATGGTGATGGTTGCAAAACAACATAAAGTATTTTCATAATAACAAACAGAGTAATGTTAAGTCAGTACGTATTAAATATATTTTTAAAAAACCTAAAAACCCTTAGTTGCCTAGGACACTTGTAAGCATCTATTATCTCACAAAATTTTAACTTTAATTAAATTTTTATTGTTCTACTGATAATGTAGAAAAGATATTTTGGATATATTTTAGTGAAATACATTACTAAATTAAATCCATCTTAAGAAAAAACTTTTAAAAATACATGTTCAAAAGCTCCCTATAGAGGACAGAAAAAGTCCTTCCCATGTGTGAGTCCATTTCTGAGTGAAAAAATATAAAGGCTGTCTATTTAGCTAAATATTTCCCAAGAATCATATCAATAATGTTAGATTGGGTCTACAGAGTTGGGTAGTGGAATAATGATTTTCAGATATTATTGGATTCAGATGTAGCAAAAGTGTAAAACATTTGAATGCTCCATGTAAAAAGGAAGAGGGAGAAAAATAATAATGATAGAAACAGGAAAACCTTCATTTACACTAGGCCCATGGAAATAATTTTGAAAGTTGCTATTACTTTATTTTAGATAAAATAATTTTATTTTAGACATGCAAGAAAAGCTATTTCAGAATCTACAAATTGAAAGCAAGCAGCTCTATACAGATAACAAAAGCAACAACTTCTTACAACCCAGCATCAGCATCCAAAGCAAACAGGCTAGCCCCTGAATATAATTACTTTTTAAAGTAACTGTGACCACAAAATGTGTTTCTTACATAAAGAGCTGTACATTATTTGAAAGTACTCAAATGATGTCTTGATGTGAACCATACATCCCAGGGTCTTAAAGTTTTTAATTATATGGTTCCACTGTGGGAATCTGGGGATGTTTTGGGAGAAAAAAATGAATAATGGAGGGGGTGGAGTGGTCCAAAATAACCACTGAATGAATTGCACTGTAGCTTTTATTTATGAGATATCCTTTTATTTATGCCAGAGTGGCTGCAAAATAAAAAAAATTAATAAATATATTTTGTTTTTAATATATAAACATTTAGATATTGAGACAGCATGAGAATTTTTGAACTACAGAAGTAAGTTTAGTATTGATAAATGAAAGGGTATCACTGAGCAATATATAGTGCAGAAGACATTTCTAACACAGCTTTCTGACAGCTGTTAAAGAGATTGATCAATATCATAATATTGCACAAATGTGCTTTAATAAATATGGCACTGCAAAATTTCTTAACTGAAAGTTTTAAATATTTTACATGAGTACAAATTAATTTTAGTTTCTTGTGTTATTTAAGCATATTCTTTTATGTGGTACATTAGAACATTCTAATTTCAGTTTGTGAAAATATCACACCATAGTTTTGCTTTGGTTTTTATTCCCCTTCAACAATTGAAGAGTGAACAACACTAAATATTATGGCACTGCTTATTGGACAGAGTATGTCATCCAAATTCTCTTTGATAAACAATGAATGCTATGTTTTCTTTTATAAAATAATCACAGATGCTTAATTGCTTGTAACATGCATGTGCTGAAGATGAACTATTACTCAAAACATTCACATGTCATACTTTGAGAGAAGAATAAAATATATCAAGATCATATACAGAATGAAATAATATAGGAAAGATGAATGCAAACAAGAAAACATACAATTGTAATGGTATTGGTTCTGAAATATTCTATTAATATTTTACAAGATCCAAGGTGAGGATTTTTCTTTCATAAACATTTCAGCTCCTTATTTCCTCTGCAAAATTTTGCATATTTGATGAGTATTCATTTAGTGCACAGGGACATTAAAATATTCATGTTGTGACTCCTATAGTAGATAAGCTTGCTCAATTGCTTGAAAAACATTTTTCTTGGATATTTTCTTAACTCTCCCTCCCAAAAGAAACTCATTCAAAATAAAATAAGCCTTCTAAAAATGAAAGATGATATCAAGTTCACAACACTGTCAAGTAATTTACACATAACAGTCAATTATTTACAGGTTACTTAATTCATTTTCCTGATCCTCAATAGCACAGCCAAAGGCAGACTAGAATATCTTTTGAAAATAATCTTCAGATCTCACCACTCAAGGAAGCACATTTGGGTTTCCTTAATAAAGGGTCTAAAAAAGTTCTCACGTGATCTTTTTCTTCTCTTTTTATGACACTGGGACATACCATTTCACCATACACTTGACCTGACAACTGAAAAAACATACACTGCATGACAGCTGCTGGTCATGGACATGGTGGGGTTTAGCAAGGGTGACTGAGGGAAAATGTGTTAAGGAAAAGAAGCCATGCTGCTGTAGTGAGGCAGATTTTGAGAGATAAAACATCTGGCAGAGTGCTTTGAACAAAAATGAAGATGGGCTTATATGGGAAAATATATATAATTAGAAAAATAGGAAGGAATTAGAAAGATGGACAGGACATTAGGACTTTAGAATATAGTGCCAAGAAATTTTGGGTGTCATATGTGTTTAATTTTTGCAAGAAGGTTCATGGATTTTCACACCATGTTAATATAAAAAGAGAGCTCTATAAATGTATTTCTTAGTGTGATTGAGTCACTTCATCCCTATCTCCAGCACATATACAGAGACAATTATAAACTATAGACAAAGGAACAAAAGGAATCCTACCTGAAATCACTAAAGAAGAACTAAGTCAGGACAAAAAATAGAGGTCCATTTAACACTTTGTAAAAGGCAATGTCATGGCATTGAGATGGCACAGGTTTTCCTTCCTCTTTTTGCTTGAGGAGAGGCCACAGGGTTGTGGGGGATAAATCATCTTTAAAGAAACCTGTAATCTGGGTTCATGAAGACCCAGAAAACAGAGTTAATCCCCAGATCATGGAAAGTGAAAAGTAATGCCAGAAAGAAGAAAACCTGATAGTAGGGACCCCAATTTTCTGGATACCTTCTGCCCATATCTCTGTCTAACAACTGAAGGAGAAATTTGTGGACAGATTGGAAACAAATTAAAGCAAACAGAACTTAGATCTGAAGATCCATGAGGAGGAAATTTCTGATGGCTGACCTAATAACAACTTTAGGAATCTAAACTGTTGAGGCTAAATCAGGAACAAAACATGGCAAATGTGTCTGTGCATGTTTTGGGGATGTGTATAAAACAGGTGATCCAAGGAACTGAAAATAGCCTTTAAAAACAAATAAAAATGAGAAATAACTCAAAATGATAGGAAATAAAAATCATATCTCAATAATTTCTGGGGTCCAACCCTAGCAGCAGTCAGGGGTCCGAAGTGGATGGGAGGCATTGGGGCAGTGGAGAAAGAGCATACAGAGACACTAAGTGTTCTGAGGCTGAGTCTGAATCTTTATTGTTCACAGTCTTTTTGTATGTTTTTTCTTTGGTATTGATTATGTCATTTCATGGTTAATACAAGAAAATATTAAGTAAAAAAATCTTCAAGAGTATAATTAATGATCTTATTCAATAAACATGTTTTTACTGTATGATAGCTTAAGTAAAAAGAAAAACAGTCTCCAGCAAGGTAGAGCACCATTCTCCATTTAGTATTAACTTCCCTGGAAGAATACGTCATTAAGTTTCTATAGAAGTTACCCCTTCCAAGAACTCTAATGTTAGCTATTAATAGTGAAATGATTTTGTTATTACTAACAGAGAATAGAGGAATCAGCTTATAGTTAATATTTATTCTATTTCATGTACTCATTGATGGACTAAAACTCTAAATAGACATAGGAAGAATACAAATTGTACTTATTTTTAACCTATTTATTTTTATTAAGTGGGAAAATATTCTTAAACTTGATTATAAACACTAAGAAAGCAATGAAGTCCAAACACCACATCAAAGCCCAGAGGAATACACTCTCATACACCTATATATAACTTATAGAGAATTTGTATACTCAAAGAATTCACAGGCTCCTTACAAATTTGAGCAAACCATAATTGCTTATTTATTATTTTATCTAAGTATTAATATTAAACTTTATTGTATGTTATTTTGTGACCCAGTACCATGGAATCTCCCCAGTATTCTATATAATCTGAATCTAAGAATATATTGATTATTAATATTAAAAGCAACTGCACATGGAGACATGCCATGCCTATGACCTTGAATGGGAGGATGATCTCTCAACAGAACCATGTCAAGTGTTGAATCCTCTACTCCAACAGAACCGTGTCAAGTGTTGGAGTGGTAGAAGACAGATGTGGCAAATAATAATATTGAATGTAAATGCCATAATACATCAATCAATATACATAGTCTGTAAGATTGGATTAAAAAGGAAGACCCAACAATATGCTATCTCCAAAAGACTCTCCTCATGGGCAAAGACATTCACAAGTTAAGGTATAAGGATGGAAAACAAATATTATTCACTTGGAACTCATATACAAGGAGGCTTTAATATCCTTATATCGGATAGAGTGGAATTGAAGTCAAAGATAATCAAAGGAACAAAGAATGTCATATCATACTGCTTAAGGGAATCAGTAAGACATACCAATTATAAATATCCATGCCCCCCAAAATGTAGCATCTACATATATCAAAACTTTCTCAATTTCAAGAATCAAACCCAACATGATAATACTTGGTGATTTTAATACATCCCTATGAACACCTGATATATCCTCCAACAAAAACTAAATACAGAAGGTTTAGACATAAACAATACAATGAATAATTCAGACATAACTGACAAATAGAATATTTCATCCATTAGTGACTGAATACAACTTTTTCTCAATAGCACATGGATCCTTCAGTAAAATAGATTATATTTTAAACCACAAAGCAACTCTGTGTAAAAGCAAACTATATCTGTAATACCTGGGATTATACCTGATCATAAAAGAAGGAAATGAGAAATCAATGATAAAATTGAAAAAGAGAGGCTATCCTGAAAACTGGCAATAAATACTACACTATTGAATAGCTAATGGATAGCTGAAGAAATCAGGGATGAAATTAAAAAAATACATAGAGGTAAATGAGAAGAGTGACACAGCATATAACAATTACTGGGACACTACAAAGGAACTTCAAAGAGAAAAGATTATTTCATTGAGTTCATTTGATGAAAGAATAGAAAATTCCAACTAAATAATCTAAAATTACATCTAAAAGTCTAAGAAAAGAACAAATCTATACCAAAAAAGTATAAGACAGAAAATAATTAAAATCAGTGCCAAAATCAATGAAATTGAAACAGAAAATTCAAAAAGTCAATGAAACAAAAGTTGCTTCTTTGAAAAAAATAATAAAATTAATAAGCATTTAGCCAAACTAATGAAGGAAACAGAGAGAAAACTTAAATTACTAAAATTTATGATGAAAATGAAATATCACCACAGACACTAATGAAATGCTGATGATAGAAAATATTTTGAAAATCTATAATTTAGTAAAATAGAAAAATCACAGAGATCAACAAATTTCTAGAGAAATATGACATACACAAATTAATGTAGGAGGACACAGAAAATTAAAACACACCAATTTCAAGCAATAAAATAGAAGATGCCATCAAAAGTCTACCAAAAAAAAAAGAACCAACCATGACCAAATAGATTCTCAGTCAAGTCCTTCCAGACCTTCAAAGAAGACTTTATCCCAATATTTCTCAAATTATTCCATGAGACAGAAAAGGGGAAAACATTTCAAAACTCATTCTATTATCCTAGTTTCACCCTGATATCAAAACCAGACAACGATTCATCAAGGAGAGAAAACTCAAACTAATATCCCTGATGAATACAGATGCAAAAATTCTAAAGAAAATACTGGTAAATTCCATACAAAATCATATGAACAAGATAGAGTACTATGATCAAGTGAGTTTCATGCCAGGAATAAAAGAATGGTCCAACATACATAAATCAATAAAATAATTCATCACGTCAATATAACAAACACAATAATCACATGATTATCAACAATAGATGAAGAAAAAGCATTTGACAGAATTCAGCATCCATTCATGCTCTATATATGAAATAAATTAGGGATACTCAAAATATTCTTCAATATTGTAACTGCCTTATATGCTAAACCCAAGGCCACTATCATTCTAAATGGATAAAATTTTAAATTTTTTTCTGCTAGAAATGGGAACAAGAGAGGGATGCCCTTTTTAACACTTCCATTCAAACTTAGTACTTATGAACCTCGCTGGAACAATTAAACAAAGAAAGAAATTAAAGTGATATGAAGAGGAAAAGAAGATCTTAAATTATCTCTATTTGCCAATGACATGATTCTATATTTAGAAGACCCAAAAAACCCACCAGAAGACTTCTATAATTTAATAACAGATCATGCAAATTAACAGGATATAAAATTAATACCCATAAAACTGTTGCACTCCTACATATCACAGATGAATCAGCTGAAATGAAATTAAAAAACTGTCCCATTCATAATAGGCTCAAAAAATGCTCAGGTATCAAACTAACAAAAGAGGTAAATGAGGAGATAACTCAACTGGTAGAGTGCTTGCCTCGTAAACACAAGGCCCTGAGTTTGATCCCCAGTATCGCAAAAAAAAAAAAAAAAAAAAAAAAAAAAAAAAAAAAAACAGAGGTGAATGACCTCTACAATAAAAATACAAAACATTAAAAAAAGTAATGGAAGGAATAAGGTTCAAGATGGCGGACAAGAGGGCGGCTGCATTTCATGTTGCTCCAGGACTCAAGATTCAAAAGAGGAGATAGTGACTTGGGACCAACTCAAAGCCACCGGGTGAGTTTCTCCCATAGGGGAGGCGTCCCGGATGGGGCAGTAGCCCCGGAATGCAGAGAACTTTGTGAAGTAGAGTGACTTGGCGAGACGCCCCTCCCCTGCCAGAGCGGTAAATACGGACAGTGAAGCGGAGTGAAAAAATGGCGGATTGAAGTTTCCAGGACTGCGGGCAGCTTCTCTAACCTAAGGAGACTCTTCTGCGAAGGGTGAGGCTCCCAAGCCCAGGAGGGAGGTCCGGGCCCCTGTGAACATTGCCTGAGAAGGCTGCCCTGCCCAGGTGGCAAGACACACCTCCCCCCGCTGGAGCAGTGAACTTGGAAAGTGGGAAACTTTGCAAAGGAGGTTGCATGACACACCGCTTGGTTTTGGAGTGATCTGCTAGGGCTCCAGCGGCTGCCAGAGAAGGAGGTACGCAGTGAGTGGCTTGATCTCCAAGCGCCCACACAGAGCACCGGGTGGCTGCCTGGAGGAAGAGACTAGCGACGGGTCACTGGGGCTTGGAGCATATGTACGAGGCTCCAATTGACTGGTCAGAGGGCGGGTCACATAGCCAGGCGATTATGTGCATAGCACGGTCCGGTCCAGGGACCTAGGCACCTTTTCTTGAATGAACTACACAGAGACAAGCTGAGGGGCGAAGTGAAGGTTCCAGGACTGCGGGCAGCTTCTCTAAGAAGGGACAACCTAAGGAGACTCGTCTACGAAGGGTGAGGCTCCCAGGTCCAGGAGGTAGGTCTGGGCCCCTGGGAAGGCTGCCCTGCCCAGGCAGCAAGACACACCTCCCCCTGCTGGAACAGTGAACTCGGAAAGTGGGGAACCTTGCAGAGGAGGCCGAGCAGCACTCCGCTTGGTTTTTTGGTTTTTTTGAGCAATCTTCTGGGGCTCCGGGGGCTGCCAGAGAAAGAGTTGGGTGGCGAGCTATTTGGATTCAGCAACCGCCTGAACAACGGGGAGGGGGCTGTCCTGAGGAGATGGAGGTGCTCAGTGAGAGGCTTGGTCTCCAAGCACCCAAACAGAACACCGGGTGGCTACCTGGAGGAAGAGACGAGTGGCGGGTCACTGGGGCTTGGAGCATATGTACGAGGTTCCAAGTGACTGCTCAGAGGAGGGGTCATATAACCAGGCAATTAGGTGCAAAGCATGGTCCGAGCTGGGGATCTAAGCACCTTTTCTTGAAAGAGCTACACAGAGACCAGCTGAGGGGTGGAGCGAAGGTTCCAGGACTGCTGGCAGCTTCTCTGAGGAGGGCCCACCTAAGGAGACTCGTCTGCGAAGGGCAGGGCTCCCAAGCCAAGGAGGTAGGTCCAGGCCCCTGGAAATGTTGCCAGGGAAGGCTGCCCTGCCCAGGTGATAGTTGTGGACTGAGGGGAACCTCTAGGAGGGGAACGGACTAGCGAGAACTCCCCACCAGGTGGGTCTTCCCCGCCGAGTGAGGTTTTCCCACAAAGACGGTAAAACCAGAGACACAGGCCCAAACAGGCATTGCCTGAGCCTGCAGTCTAGTTCCCCTTTGGATGACCATTGGTCAACAAGTAGAGGCACCTCTGCCCTCTAGCAGGGAATATACCCCACCTGAAGACCACCACCCCTAGAGAGGCAGCTACCTAGGGGAACACCGAAGTATCAACTTCCTCTAAGACTTCAGGCTACTGAAGGATAAGAGGGGATACACTAGCAATCTTCAGGGATATTATAAGTCAATAGAGGAAATCTGCAACATCTCTGCAGTCCACTGACACCTGAACGACATGAGAAAACAAGGGAAGAAAATGCCTCAAACAAATCTGGATGTTATAACAATAAAATCCAATGACAGCATGGCAGAAGAAATGTCAGAAAGGGAGTTCAGAATGTACATAATCAACATGATAAGGGAAGCAAACGATGAAATGAAAGAGCAAATGCAGGCATTGAATGAACGCACCAATAGACAGTTAAAAGAGCAAATACAGGAAGCAAAAGACCATTTCAATAAAGAGTTAGAGATATTGAAAAGAAACCAAACAGAAATCCTTGAAATGAAGGAAACAATAAACCAAATAAAGAACTCCATAGAAAGCATAACCAATAGGATAGAACACCTGGAAGACAGAACCTCAGATATTGAAGACAAAATATTTAACCTCAAAAACAAAGTCGAACAAACAGAGAAGATGGTAAGAAATCATGAAAAGAATCCCCAAGAACTATGGGATATCATGAAAAGGCCAAATTTGAGAATTATAGGGATTGAGGAAGGCTTAGAGAAACAAACCAAAGGAATGAAAAACCTATTCAATGATATAATCTCAGAAAATTTTCCAAATTTGAAGAACGAAATGGAAAATCATGTTAAAGAGGCTTATAGGACTCCAAATACACAAAATTACAACAGACCCACACCAAGGCACATTATAATGAAAATTCCTAACATACAAAATAAAGACAGAATCTTAAAGGCTGTGAGAGAAAAGAACCAAATTACATTCAGGGGGAAACCAATACGGATATCAGCAGATTTTTCAATCCAGACCTTAAAAGCTAGAAGGGCCTGGAATAACATTTTTCAAGCCCTAAAAGAAAATGGTTGCCAACCAAGAATCTTATACCCAGCAAAACTTACCTTCAGATTTGACGAAAAAATAAAATCCTTCCATGATAAACAAAAGCTAAAAGAATATACAAAAAGAAAGCCAGCATTACAGAACATTCTCAGCAAAATATTCCATGAAGAAGATATGAAAAACAAAGAAGCAAATCAGCAAAGGGAGGAGATATTCTAAAGGAACTGTCCAATAAAGAGGAACCAAGTCATGTCAAAAATAAGCAAATAAATGAATAAAATGAGTCAAATGACCGGGAATACAAATCATATCTCAATAATAACCCTGAATATTAATGGCCTGAATTCATCAGTCAAAAGACATAGACTGGCAGATTTGATAAAAAAGAAAGATCCAACAATATGTTGCCTGCAAGAGACTCATCTCTTAGAAAGAGATACCCAAAGACTAAAGGTGAAAGGATGGGAAAAAACTTACCATGCACATGGACCCAGCAAAAAAGCTGGGGTATCCATCCTCATTTCAGATAAAGTGGACTTCAAGCCAAAGTTAATAAAAAGGGATAAAGAAAGTCATTTCATAATGCTTAAGGGAACCATAAATCAGCAAGACATAACAATCATAAATATCTATGCCCAAAGAGTGGCTCACCCATGTATGTCAAACAAATCCTTCTCAATCTCAGAAACCAAATAGACCACAATACAATAATACTAGGTGATTTTAACACGCCTCTCTCACCACTGGACAGATCTTCCAAACAAAAATTGAACAAAGAAACCATAGATCTGAATAACACAATCAATAATTTAGACTTAACAGACACCTATAGAATATACCATCCAACGAAAAGTGAATACACTTTCTTCTCAGCAGCATATGGATCCTTCTCTAAAATAGAACATATATTATGCCACAAAGCTAATGTTAGCAAATACAAGAAGATAGAGACACTTCCTTGTATTTTATCAAACCATAATGGATTGAAACTAGAAATAAATGAAAGAGTAAAAAACAGAAATTACTCCAACACCTGCAGATTAAACAATATGCTATCATATGAGGAATGGATAACAGAAGATATTAGGAAGGAAATTAAAAAATTCTTAGAGGTAAACGAGAACAAAGAAACATCATATCAAAATCTCTGGGACACTATGAAAGCGGTACTTAGAGGAAGATTTATTTCATGGAGCGCATTTAATAAAAGAAGTAAAACTCAAAAAATAAATGACCTAACACTACAGCTCAAAGCCCTAGAAAAAAAAGAACAGACCAACACCAAAAGTAGTAGAAGACAGGAAATAGGTAAACTCAGAGCTGAAATCAAAGAAATTGAAATGAAAGAAACAATACAAAAAATTGACAAAATAAATAGTTGGTTCTTCGAAAAAATAAACAAAATTGATAAAACTTTAGCCACACTAACAAAGAGAAGACGAGAGAAAACCCAAATTACCAAAATTCGGAATGAACAAGGAAATATCACAACAGACACGATTGAAATACAAAACATAATTAGAAGCTATTTTGAAAATCTATATTCCAACAAAATAGAAAATTTTGAAGATATCAACAAGTTTCTAGAGATCTATGAATTGCCTAAACTAAACGAGGAGGACATACACAATTTAAATAGACCAATTTCAAGTAATGAAATAGAAGAAGTCATCAATAGCCTACCAACAAAGAAAAATCCAGGACCAGATGGGTTCTCAGCCGAGTTCTACAAAACCTTTAAAGAAGAGCTCATTCCAATACTTTTCAAAGTATTCCATGAAATAGAAGAGGAGGGAACCCTCCCAATCTCCTTCTACCAAACCAATATCACCTTGATACCTAAACCAGACAGAGACACATCGAGGAAAGAAAATTTCAGACCAATATCCTTAATGAACATCGACGCAAAAATTCTCAACAAAATTTTAGCAAATCGCATACAAAAATGTATTAAAATGATAGTGCATCATGATCAAGTGGGTTTCATCCCAGGGATGAAAGGTTGGTTCAACATCAGGAAATCAATAAATGTAATTCACCATATCAACAGACTTAAAGTCAAGAATCACATGATTATTTCAATAGATGCAGAAAAAGCATTTGATAAAATACAGCAACCCTTCATGCTCAAAACACTAGAAAAAATAGAATAGTGGGAACATTCCTTAACATTGTAAAGGCCATCTATGCTAAGCCCATGGCTAATGTTATTCTTAATGGTGAAAAACTGAAAGCATTCCCCCTAAAAACTGGAACAAGGCAAGGATGCCCTCTCTCACCACTCCTATTCAATATCGTCCTTGAAACTCTAGCCAGAGCAATTAGACAGGCCAAAGAAATTAAAGGGATACGAATTGGAAAAGAAGAACTCAAACTATCCCTATTTGCTGATGATATGATTATATACTTAGAGGAACCAGGAAATTCCACCAGAAAACTCTTAGAACTCATAAGTGAATTCAGTAATGTAGCAGGTTACAAGATCAATGCTCATAAATCCAATGCATTTTTATACATAAGTGATGAATCTTCAGAAAGAGAAGTTAGGAAAACTACTCCATTTACAATAGCCTCGAAAAAAATAAAATACTTGGGAATCAATCTCACAAAAGAGGTGAAAGACCTCTACAATGAGTACTACAGAACACTAAAGAAAGAAATTAAAGAAAACCTTAGAAGATGCAAAGATCTCCCATGTTCCTGGATAGGCAGAATTAATATTGTCAAAATGGCCATACTACCAAAAGTGCTATACAGATTCAACGCAATTCCAATTAAAATCCCAACGATGTACCTTACAGAAGTAGAACAAGCAATCATGAAATTCAACTGGAAGAATAAGAAACCCAGAATTGCTACAGCAATCCTTCGCAGGAAAAAGGAAGCAGGGGTTATTGCAATACCTGAACTTCAACTGTACTACAAAGCAATAGTAACAAAAATGGCATGGTATTGGCACCAAAATAGACAGGTAGATCAATGGTACAGAATAGAGGACACGGACACAAACCCAAATAAATATAATTTCCTCATACTAGACAAAGGGTCCAAAAATATGCAATGGAGAAAAGATAGCCTCTTCAATAAATGGTGCTGGGAAAATTGGAAATCCATATGCAACAAAATGAAAATATACCAATATCTCTCACCGTGCACATAACTAAACTCAAAGTGGATTAAGGACCTCAAAATCAGACCAGAGACCCTGCATCTATAGAAGAAAAAGTAGGCCCAGATCTTCAACATGTCAGCTTAGGACCAAATTTTCTCAACAGGACTCCCATAGCACAAGAAATAAAAGCAAGAATCAACAACTGGGATAGATTCAAACTAAAAAGCTTTCTCTCAGCAAAGGAAACTATCAACAATGTGAAGAAAGAGCTTACAGAGTGGGAGAAAATCTTTGCCAATCATACTTCAGATAGAGCACTAATCTCCAGAATCTATAAAGAACTCAAAAAACTCAACACCAAGACTACAAATAACCCAATCGACAAATGGTCTAAGGAAATGAACAGACACTTCACAGAAGAAGACCTACAAACAATCAACAAACATATGGAAAAATGTTCAACATCTCTAGTAATAAAAGAAATGCAAATCAAAACCACCCTAAGATTCCATCTCACCCCAATCAGAATGGCGATTATCAAGAACACAAGCAACAACAGGTGTTGGCGAGGATGTGAGGAAAAAGGTACACTCATACATTGCTGGTGGGGTTGCAAATTAGTGCAACCACTCGGGAAGGCAGTATGGAGATTCCTTAGAAAACTTGGAATGGAACTACCATTTGACCCAGCTATCACTCCTTGGCCTATACCCAAAGGACTTAAAATCAGCATACTACAGAGATACAGCCACATCAATGTTCATTGCTGCTCAATTCACCATAGCCAGATTGTGGAACCAACCTAGATGCCCTTCAGTTGATGAATGGATAAAGAAACTGTGGCATATATATACAATGGAATATTACTCAGCCATAACGAGTGATAAAATTATGGCATTTGCAAGCAAATGAACAAAATTGGAGAATATCATGCTAAGTGAGATAAGCCAATCTCAAAAAACCAAAGGAAGAATGATCTCGCTGATAAGTGGATGATGATACATAATGGGGCGTGGGAGGGTTTAGTTTTAGGTTTAGAGTGAGGGTTAGGGAGGGGGGCAAGAATGGGGGAAGGAAGGACTGTATAGAGGGAAAAGAGGGATGGGAGGAGTGAGGGGAAGGGGAAAAAATAACAGAATGAATCAACCAACATCACTCTATGTAAACATATGATTACACAAATGGTATGCCTTTACTCTATGTACAAACAGAGAAAGAACATGTATCCCATTTGTTCACAAAAAAAAAAAAAACAAGCATAATGAAGACAGTATGCTGCAGAAGATAAACTTCAGGCTATGATACATCAAATGATCACCACTTAGAAATGACTGAGTTCTGAATGACAGGCTTTGCTTGCAGTCATTTTCAGCAGGATCTACTGAGTTTGGACGAGATTTTATGATGCAGCATAGATTGACTCAAGGTATTTTCATTCTCAAAATAAAATAAAATATGTACAGAAATGACTCATCCATGCAGTTAAGACTTTAATCAGGGCCTTTAATCTATTTCCTACTTTAAAACTTGGGAAATAATCCACTGCTGTTGAAAATAAAAAAACTCTACAGAATGAATTGGACATAACTTGCTTATGTTCTGATATGAATACATGACCAGTGTTACTCCACATCATGTACAACCACAAGAATGGAAAGTTATACAGTTATACTCCATGTATGTATAATATGTCAAAACACATTCTACTGTCATGTATAACTAAAAAGAACAAATAAATAATTTTTTAAAAGAAAAACAAACAAACAAAAAAAAAGTAATGGAAGAAGAACTTAGAAGATTGAAAGATCTCCCATGTTCTTGGACAGGCAGAATTAATATTCCAAAATGGCCATACTACCAAAAGCATTATAGAGATTTAATTCAATTCCTATAAAAATTCCAATGATTTTATTCATAGAAATAGAAAGGTCAATCATGAAATTTATTTGGAGAAACAAGTGTACCTGAATAAGTAAGCAATCCTATTAGAAAAGTGAAGCAGGAGGCAACACAATATTACACCTTGTTATACTACAGAGCTATAGTAACAAGAACAGCAAGCTACTGGCACCAAAACAGACATGAAGACAAACAGGACAGAAAATACATAAATGAAAAAAAATACGTAAATGCAGTTAACTCATTCTAGAAAAAGGTGCCACAAACACATGACTCTTCAGCACATGGTGCTGGGTAAACTGGGAATCCATGTAGAGTAAAATTTATCCCCTATCCCTCAGCCTGCACAAAACTCAACTCACTTTAGGTCAAGGACCTAGATTTTATAAGAGTTTGTTTACCTTGTAGAAAAAAAAAAAAAGGACAAACTGTCCACCATTTTACCCTAGGAACTGACACCCTCATCAAGATTTCTAAAGCACAAAAGGTAAAATCAAGAATCAATAAATGCATGACATCAAACAAATATTCCTCACAGAAAAGAAAATGAGAATGTGAACAGAATGCCTACAGAATGGGAGAAAGCCACTTGCACTTCAGGTAGAACATTAATCTCTACAATGTCGCTCTCGCCAGCAAGAACGACCCGGAGACGTGATGGGTGGCAAGCTTCTTTATTAACAGCAGATTCTTCTTCTTCTCTTAGGGAAGTTACTGTCACTTATATAGGTTATATCAACTAATCAGAATATTCATGATATGTGGGGAGAACATAGACGTATATGGGTATAACTTGGAGCACTTAAGAACAACGCAAGAATCATGCAGAGGCCCTGACCAATTACTGAGACTTCCTCAAAGTGACGTTAGTTGTTTGCGCACAGAATAGCAGTTTCCAACCACACTGGCAGCTTGCCAGGCGCCATCTTGGCCAGGCCCCACCTAGGGCCAGGGGCCCGTACGCAACCCCGACAGTTCCCCCTTTTTTCTTTTAAAAGAAAAGCTCGGGACCAAGCCTGTCTTAGGCGGAGTGGTCAACTACCGTCCTTACCCGTCATCGGATAACTGTAGAGCATGCTACAGCTCCTGTCTTAGGTCAGTACGGCATCACCTCCTTCCTTACCCGTCTGGTCAATGGCCCAGCCTCGTGAGCCACACTTGTGGGGAGCTGCCGGCCTCTAGGGCAGCCATGGTCTGATGGAAGATGATACGATCTCTCGCTTGACTCTGGCGCACACGCATGATAGCGTGTGAGAGGAAGATAACAGTAATGATCATAAGCATGCATAATGCTCCCGTACCAGCCCACTGCTTAACAAAATTGAAAGAAGAGGATAACCAATTAGTACTTCAGACATAGGAGCTACATCAACTCTAGTAGCGTTAAGGCTAACAATTTGAGATCTAAGAATAGCTGTAAGATTATCAAATTCATAAGACCAGTTGGAACGTAGCTGAACAGACAAGATTCTAGACAAATTTGCTGCATAGCTGAAGTTATGATAAGCTATGGGTGTAACACAAAGTCCTCTTAGGTGATAAATGCATCCTACGCTTAACAGTTCCTGCAAAATGTCCATTTGTTCCTGGAGTAAGTCCACCCTCTGGTTCACCAAGAGAATTCCCGCTTTCATGTGTTGATCTACTGTCTGTTGAGTAGATAAGGCTGCTGCCGTTTGTTCAACGACGCTGTTAACCGCTTGAGCCGTTTGAACAGATGCCGATAAAGCAACAGCTGCCGCAGTGGCTACAGCTGCTGATGCAACTACGGCGGCAACAATTGCTGCGGTGATTCCAAAATCTCTCTTGTTTCTAGACAGCAATACTGGCAATTCATCATCTGTAACAGAGACTGGGACTGGTAGGAAGATAGGAACACACATTAAGTCTGCCAGCAGGAACCTAGAAGCATTTTAACATTGAGAGATAGCACAAATCTGAAGTACAATTGAGAGAAGCAGTTGTTTTGTTACATAGTTGAATTGTTCCTCCCAAGAGACTAAAAAGAGGTTGTAAGTTAGTCTATTCCGTGGAAACACACAAACTGAGCCGCAGCTCCAGTAAAGCACCGGGTTACCCTTATTACCCAGAGTTAAAAAACCCCAAACAAAGAGACAAAGAGAAAGTTTATCTTTAGGGGACCTGAAGGTCTCCTCTATTCCCCCTTTTTGTTTATCATGGATAGAATCTTATACCCATTTGTCCATCCTGCCTCGGTTATCAGTTTGCTTAATCATTTGGTACTGTTGAGTAAGGACCATAGTTTGGATTGTTTAAAGGGAATAATACAGACTTCTCCCGGCAGGGAGAAAGGGGCCATGGCTGATATTTCAAAAGTCCTGAGAAGTGAGCGCACCCTACAAGGCAGATGGCTTCATGGCTTCATTTCCTCGAATTGACCCGATTCCCTATTTCTACACTAACTACCTGTCCTTAATTCTGGCTTCATTCCCCGCTTTAGCTATAGGAACTCCCAACTGCTTTAAGGAAAAGGGGGCATCGGTCGTTCTGGCTGCTTCGAAGCTGAAAGGGGGCAGTGAGGGGTAAGCAGTTTGGAGTTCCTTTTTTTTTAAAAATCGGGTCAATCGAGGGGTCCGAGGTAGAAGTCTGGTTGGGGAGGAGCAGGTAGTAAAGTCATCTGGGGGTGGGTGCTTCTATGATAGAAGAACAAAAAGACATGAGTACTGAAATGAAATTAGTACAAAGTAAATGTTGCAGCATCTGGAACATGCCACTGAGTATCATGAAAATGACAGAAGTCAATCTTTTACCAGGAGGTGGAAGAACTGAGAAATTGTTCCCATAACTAGACCTAGCAAAGGCTGGAAAGGACAAGGCCTTTATTTGGGAACTTTAACATTGTCCAGGTTATCAGGAATGTAAACACAACATTTAACTCTTAATGTCATAGATATCCCAAAAAATATAGTTAAGCTACTTTATGTCATCTGATTTTTGTAAAATATCCCTTTATTGGTATAACCTGTGTTTAGTAGAGAGCTCTATACTTCTGTTACTTAGGGCTAGGTAATCATACGAGCAAACATAGACCAAGTCTACCTGTATAGCTTAGGAAGGTCTGTAGGCCTTAAACTGACTAAAAACTTCTGACTCTGGCAGTTTCTCTTGATAGTTATCAGGCACATATGCTGAAGAATCTTTCTTTCATTTGTAGCTTCCAGTCTTTATTCTAGTGGACTAACACAAGTGTACATCTTAAGTTACATTTAACTGTTATTACTTAAATGCCCAAGAATGGTTATATTTTGGTTTTAACTGTTTTGCTGGGTGTCTAGGATCAAGCTGGTCAAATTGACCTGGTTCCTGTCTTGTTAAAGAGTCAGCTGAGTTCCCACAGGGGCCACTTGTAGAGAACTGAAGAGCAGTTTCTTAGCTCCTCCAGTACCATTGGTTAGGCAGGGTCTCCTTGATGAGGTGACTTCCTTAGGAAGCATTAAGGGATGTCTCCCTTTTTTCATGACCCTCCTCTGCAGTAGATGCACTGAGTGATTCTCATCCTCTAGTCTCAACAATCTCCTTGATCAGGAGGTTGTGTGACCCAGAGTTGAAGCACTCCTTAGAGAAGTCCTCTTATTCCCTGGGTTCAGGCTGACTGAGGGCAAAAGATCCAAATACTGGCCTATCTTGCCTTCTGTATTTAATTCCAATCTCTAAGTTTGATCTTAATCATCCAGCAAGCCAGTTTCACCAGTCATAAAGTGAGAGTACTGGGCTTTAACTTTAATGTTCATAACTTTACAGTTATTTACCCTTTTATCTAACTGGAGTCTGCATTAGTTCTGGAAGTTACCACTATCTGTTCTATAGGTGATGGCTTATTATCATAAGTTACCTAGGTTGTGTGTTTTTGAAGCAGCTACTTTTGTAAAACATTAACAGGTAACAATTTTACAAAATGAAATTAGCAAGAGTAAAAATATATTCTGCTTGTATAATAGCTATCTTGAATTTTGACTGAGAACCACATTATATTTCCTATTTGAGATCATAGTAATTTTACAGCAAAAACCAATCTTTTGATTATAACTTTAAATAAGCTGAAGTCTGACTTATTTTGGAGTCACTCTAACATGCAGTAAGGTGAGAGGCAGAGCCTTATCTCAGGTAAGGCGTGACTCTTTATAGATCTTAAGTGTTCTAATTCTGATGTTGATCTTTGCTTCTTCCTTAAATATCATTAAGTAGTTTACATATACTGTTTCCTGAGTCTATACAAACTTTATAATTAACACAATTTAACATTGTATCTAAAACATGAATCAAAGAAAGGCTGAGAGAGCTTTTAACTTTCCTTTTGTGTGTCAAAGTGGCAAAATATTTTCATGTTTCACAAAATTAACCTTTAAACAAGTCAGGCTCTAATGTTTAGAAATACATTTACATTTGAAATTTTTTATCTCAATGTAAAATATAACCAATTTTACATATATCCTATTGATAACAGGTCCTCTAATAGAACACTAAATGATAGAAATTAATCCCCAATGAAATTTACTCTTTATAAGCTTAAAATTACCATTACAGACAAGTTTATCTGGAGAATAGCAGCTTAATAAATTTCCTGCTTTAAAACTTGTATACCTGAAAAATATGAACACATTTAATATACAACTAGAAACCATTTCACAATTACCTTGACACTTTTTTTCTTACCAAATTTAGTTTTTAAAGAAAAATTTAGACTCTGTAACACAGTACAATACTTTAACAGTTGTTTAACCATAATTGTATACACCCCAATTTTTAAGACTAATTGTTCTAAAGAATAAAACTTAAGAGACACAAAGTTAAGAGTAAATTAGTGTTTCTAAGAAATCCTTGCCATGTTACCATGTCATTTTACCATATAGATTAAACTTTGGCTTATATTAGAACATTAGTATTTTACCTTAGGAAAAACCTTAAATAGCTTAAGCTGTTTTACATACATACAACCAACTTAGTTATATACAGACTTGTTGAAACTTGCCCTTTACTTACACACAGACTTTCTTACCCAGAAACATTTTCTTTTCCTTTTTATTAAGTACATTTTAAACCCAGAACCTTTTATTTTGTCTTTTCTATCTGTTGACCCCTTTTTGTTTACATTATGAAACAACTCTTATGAAATTTTTGAATTTAGATAAATCACTCTATTTTAATAAGATTAAATATTTTGTTGTTTATAGTACTCTTAATTGAAACACAGGTGAAACTTTTGGGACCCTTTATATATAGAATTCCACTTGTTAGGACATAACTTCTAGTAACCTTGTTTTTAGTTTAGTGATGACACAAAGCAAGCTTAAACCCTTTTTATTTACCAACCTATGAAAACACCAATAATGTTTAAGTATGATACCCCATGGAATTTGAGGGGTTAAGAGTACTTGATGTTATTTAACAATTAGCATTTTAACTTTGTAAATTAACCAGACGTCTCTACAAACACATTTGAGTAATCCCATACATGTTAACTCCAATTTATTTATTTTATAAAAACCAAGATATCAGACAAGTGTCCTGAACAGGATCCGTTGCCTCTTTCCTGCTGAAGAAAAGTCCTAGAAGCAATTGATATTAGACATTGTTTAACATTAACATTTCATTAGTTTGACCACCTGGAGACTTGCAAGTTATTTTCAAAGATATTTTACTTTTATTAGTTTACCCAATTTAAATTGAACCTTTTTAAATCACGTGAATAAAAGTATTCGGATCCATTTTTAAATTTTAATTTTAAGAGCGCTCAGTTTTGACGCAGACAAAACATGACATTAGACAGCACAACATAACACATAACACAAAATCAAAGGCCTTGTAACTTTATAGGTAAATGTTCATTGCAATGAAACAGATGTTCAAAAACTTCAGTTGAATAAAAAATAGAACTGATCAAAAAGAAAAAAATCATTAACCTAGGTATGTAGGATCAAAATTATGAGCTCAAAAATACAGCATTAAAGAAAAACAAAACAAACAAAGAATCCTAGAAAATAAGTTAGTCGCAAAGTTTTCCAGGCTCTAGTAGCGGCTGTGGCTATTTGTTGGTAAATTGCACCAGGGAAATGAGCTTGTTGTTGATTACCACTGTACGGCCCAGTACCAGTCAGCATCTCTAGATTCCATTGTGGATTACCGGCAGCGGCATTTCTGCGTGCTGTCTCCTGGTAAAACTCTTGGTTTTGAACTTTCCATTCTATATATTGTCCTCCACTCAAAACTGCTCTTGCCAAATTGCTCCAATCATCAGGAGTAAGAAAGAGGGTAGACATAGACTCTACAATGGATACTGTAAACGCTGCTTGTGGTCCATAAGTACTAACTGCTTCCTTAAGCTGCTCTACCAACTTAAAGTCTAAAGGCTGGTAAAACCTTTGTTGATTTTGATCTTCCATAACAGGGTAAAACCCTCTTTCAATCCCATAGATTTCTTTCCATTTTTTTGTTTTACACTCTGAACAAGAACATTCCTTACTATGACTTGAGTTAAAGGGCGGAGGCCATCCATAAGGTGGCGCTGAAGGAGCACAAGTCACTTTCTGAGTTACTTCCTCATTTATTTTAAAGTGCGTCACAGGCTTTACTTCCTCTTTGTGTCCTGTCTGTGGTTTCGTTAGTACTTCCTCCTTCTTTTTCCACTGCGCCACTGCATATTTTTGTAAGCTCAACTCTTGTAAAGCCTTTTGTAACGCCTTTTCTTTGTCTTCTAGCTGTTGCCCTATGCCCTCCAATTCCCTTAATGCCTGTTGACTAACTGAACCTGCTTGAGAACACTTTGTTTTCTCACTAATTTTATTTAACTCCATTTCTGAGAGTCCCTCTTCGCTCTCATCAGAGTCTGACTGAGCGCTAACAGAGTCCTTTTGTGACTCTTCTTTCACTTTTTCTAGTACTTCCTCTCCCTGTGCTACTGCCTTCTGTAGAGCCTCCCGAGGGGAACATAAACAAGTTTTAACCAGGGACCAAACTGCTAACGTCCCTGGGAGCGTTACCGGACAGCGCTTTAGATCCTCTCCTAGATGTTCCCACTGAGGTATGTTTAATAATCCTTCCTCTAGAAACCAAGGTGAAATCTCCTCTACCTGTTTCAGAAACGCCCTAGCAGTTTTTGTCTTTAAGGGAGTGCTGTTAGCTTTAAGAATTTCTTTCAAGGGACCTTCCATTCTACATCTAGCAACCTCGTTCCCCATTTGTTGAGGAAACTTTAACTTCTCGTTCCTAGGAACTTTATCACAATCACAATATTCTCGTCTCTAGGAAACTTCCCTGTCCACTGACAGATCTAGGTGCACACTTTCACGGATCATTGCTCACCTCACTCACCTCTCCACGGCACGTAAGATTCCCGGGTTTCGGCACCACTTGTCACTCTCGCCAGCAAGAACGACCCGGAGACGTGATGGGTGGCAAGCTTCTTTATTAACAGCAGATTCTTCTTCTTCTCTTAGGGAAGTTACTGTCACTTATATAGGTTATATCAACTAATCAGAATATTCATGATATGTGGGGAGAACATAGACGTATATGGGTATAACTTGGAGCACTTAAGAACAACGCAAGAATTATGCAGAGGCCCTGACCAATTACTGAGACTTCCTCAAAGTGACGTTAGTTGTTTGCGCACAGAATAGCAGTTTCCAACCACACTGGCAGCTTGCCAGGCGCCATCTTGGCCAGGCCCCACCTAGGGCCAGGGGCCCGTACACAACCCCGACACTACAATATATAAAGAACTCAAAAAATTTAACACACACACACACACACATACTTACATAATAACCCATCATTAAATGGGCAAAGAAATTTTCCATGGAAAACATTTAAAAAGTGACTAGTAGCATATGTTGCTAGTCAGCAAGTCACAGCTAGGTTAAATCCCCTGTACCAAAAAAATAAAATTTTTATATGACTCTATAGAGTAATATCTTACATATTACTTACTGTGTGTGTGTGTGTATGTGTGTGTGTGTGTGTGTGACTCACTGCATAAACTGATTTAAGTACAAATTCACATGATTATCTCAACAGAAGCAGAAAAGTCTTCTGACAACATCCAGCACCGATTCATCTTTAAAACTCTAGAGGAACTAGTGTTAGAAGAAAATCTCTTCAACATTATAAGAGCTGAATATGAGAAACCCAATGCTAACATTATAGTGAATGGAGAAAAATTAAAGCATTTTCTGTGAAAAACAAGAAGAAAACAAGGATGTAAACTCTCACCACTCCTATTCAACTTGAAATTCAAACCAGAGCAATCAGGCTATGTGTGGCATGCACACAGGGAAAAAAAATTCACTTGTCTCTGTTTCATGATGATATAAACCTTAACTTAGAAGATTTAAAATTTTACAATATCAAATTTATAGAGCTGATAAACAAATTTACTAAAGGAGCTAGATATAAGAACAACATACATAAATCAACAGCATTCCTATATTGCAAGAGTAAACCTGCTGCAAAAGAAATTGCAAAAAAAACTCAATCACGGTACCCTAAAAAATACTTGTGAAAAATTATAACCTATGTGGTGAAAGACATCAACAATTAAAATCACAGAACACTGAATTTAAAAAAAATGGAAGCAGATCTTAGGAGGTGGAAATACTTCCCATGTTCTTAATTAAGTGGGATTAATATTATCAAAATTGCCATACTACCTACAGCAGTAAATAGACTCAATACAATCACAATCAAAATATCAGTGGCATTCTTCACAAGACACACTGACAAAATAAGAAACACAAATGGCCAACATTTATATGAAAAAAATGTTCAAAATGTCTAGAAATCAGTGAAATGCAAGTCAAAACTACATGGAGGAGAGTCTATTATTATTGTCCTTGCTATTTTCCGATACCTCAATAACATTATTACATTTAAAAATAACTAGCAATTTTTATCTCACTTCACTCATAATAGCAATTTTCAAGAATAATGTGGGGTATCCACATATCAGAGAGAACATTTGGGGGAAGATTATATATACAAGAACAGTGTAAATCCACATCATGTACAGCACAAGAATGGGAAGTTATACCCCATATGTGTATAATATGTAAAATATACTCTACTGTTATGTATATCTAAAAAGAATTTTTAAGAAGATCAAAAAGAATAATGTGGGGGAAAATGTACACTTATGCATGTTGGTAGGATAGCAAATTAGTATAATAATTCTGGAACGCCCTATGGATATCCCTTTCAAAAATTGGAATGGAACCACCATATGACCAAGTTGTCCCACTCCCTGATATATATCTAAATATCTAAAATCAGCATACTGTAGAGGAACAGTCACCTCAGTGTTTGTAGCAACACAATTCACAATAACCAAATTACAGAACCATCCCACATGTCCATCAACAGACTAATGGATAAAGCAAATATGGTGTTCATTCACAGTGTCATTTTACTTAGTCATACAGAAGAATGAAATGATAACATTTGGTGGAAAATTGATGAAACTGGAGAAGTTGATTCAATGTAAAATAAGCCAGATTAGAAAGTCAAAAGTAAAATATTTCTCTCCATGTGTGAATGCTAGGTGAAATAATGAAAAAACGGGGTAATTCATTAAAAATAAAATCATCATCTGTGGAGTAGAGGAAGGGGTTATAGCAAAGGAAGGAGGACAAAAGTTGGATGAATAGTTGAATAAAACAAACCAAACTCTTATGTACATATATGAATAAAGTACAGTGAATTTCAATTTTATGTATACCTATAATCACTAATTTGAACATCTATAAATAAATAGAAGATGAATCAATAGAAGTCAAACACATCATTCTCTTTTACTCTTCCTTTAATTTTTTTTCCTTTATTTTGTACTCCCCCTCAGAAACAACACATAATAGGACCTCTGCATCAGCCCTACTTAACTTTTTATATTGCAAACCTTTTTCTACCCACTTATCTCTTCTTTGTCCCTCTTAATTAACTCTATTTTTAACTTCAATATTGGTTAGCTTATAAAATGTCAGACTGCATCACTAATGCTATAGCAAAAATTCATATACAAGAAGTCAAAAATAATACCTACTGTTTGATTTTATGACAGATATGATTCATGATTACCTATGGTATTTACTGATAGAAACTGCTATCCTACCATTTCTGTTTATTGTACCAACCAACATTGTAGATGTCACATCAGGAAATAAGTATGTAATTTAAGCCTATATGTCAAATACATAAGTTTTTGTTTTTATTTAGCTCCCCCAATCTGTGAGGTACCCTAAGCCTACAGGATTCCTCAAAGCTTGTAGAGTAGAAGCCCTACTTCTTCAGATCCATTTGAACAGATGGGTAGACACAAACAATATGTGAAAGCAATGAAAGAAAACATCCAAAACAAACAATATGATTCAACAATACACTCCACTGACACTGCAGTGAAGAAAATGTCAGGTGAGGAATTTAGAAAGTACACAGATAAGATGATCTAAGAGGTAAAATAGAATGGAAGGAGTAAAATCAGAGAAAATACAAGAAGTGAAAGATCACTTCATTATGGAGTCAGAGATTTTGAAGAAAAATGAAGAGGCAATTCTTTTTTTTAATGAGGTGCTGTGGATCAAACCCAGTGCTTCATGCATGCTAGGCAAGTGCTCTACAACTGAGTCACAACCCCAGCCCCCATTGGTAATTCTTGAAATGGAAGAATAAAACAAATTTAAAATTAAATGGAAAGCATTACCAATAGACTAGATCATTTGAAAGATTTTTAGGCAACAAAGGCAATATACATAATCTTAAAACTTAACTCGATCATGGATAAAACATATTAAAAAACCATGAACTGAATTTTCAAGACATATGGGATAATGTTACAAGGTGAAATCTAGGATTTACATGGGCTCTGAGGCACAAATTAAAGAAATGCACAATATTTTTAATAAAATAATAATGAAAAAATTCCTAAATTGTAAAAAAGAAAAGGAAAATCAAATATGGGAGTCATACAGGATTCCAAATATGCAAAATTACAACAAACCCATTCCAAGGGACATGTGTTAGTTAGGGTTCTCTAGAGGAACAGAATCAACAGGAAGTATAATTATAAAAGAGGATTTATTAGATTGGCTTACATGACCAGAAGCTGGATAGTCCACAATGGCTGTCTGTAGCAGGAGAGCTGGAAGAACCAGAAACTGCACAGTCCAAGACATAGAAACCCCAGAATAAGAAGGATCAACAGAGCTACACTAATTTAAGAACAAGGCATCTGGAAACTACGTGGAGAATCACTGTCAGAGTCTGCTTTGAAAGAGTGAAGAAGGGAGAGTCTGATATCCTAAGATGATCAAAGCATTGATCAAGAACCCCTTCAAGAATAGCTGAGCTTGCATCTGCATCTGCTTCCTTGTTCTTCCAGCTTTTATTCCATCCTATTGGATGGTACCATCCATGCTTAGGGAGGTTCTCCACATCAGTTCACTATTCCATATTCCAATCATTCCTAGACACACCCTCATTGTCACACCCAGAGGCCTCTTAATCATTGGCATTTCTTTATTTTTAATTTATTTTTATTGTAAACAAATGGGATACATCGTTTCTCTGTACATGAAGTAGAGGCATACCATTTGTGTAATCATACGTTTACACAGGGTAATAGTATTTGACTCATTCTGTTATTTTCCCCTTTCCCCCCACCCCTCCCACCCCTCCTTTCCCTCTATACAGTCCCTCTTTCCTCCACTCCTCTTTAGTAACTTTTTTTATTATTGTATACAAATGGGATACATGTTTTTTTCTCTATTTGTACATGGAGACTAGGCATACAGTTTGTGTAATCATACATTTACATAGGGCTATGATGTTTGATTCATTATTTTTCCCTTCCCGGCCACCCCTCCCACCCCTCTTTTCCCTGTATACAGTCCTTCTTTCCTTCATTCTTACTACACTCCTTATCCCTAACGCTAAATCTAACACTAACCCTAAGCTAAACCCTCCCACCCCCTATTATATGTCCTCATCCGCTTATCAGCGAGATCATTCGTCCTTTAGTTTTTTGAGATTGGCTTATCTCACTTAGCATGATATTCTCCAATTTCATCCATTTGCCTGCAAATGCCATAATTTTATCATTATTCATTGCGGAGTAATATTCCATTGTATATATATGCCACAGTTTCTTTATCCATTCATCAACTGAAGGGCATCTAGGTTGGTTCCACAATCTGTCCATGGTGAATTGAGCAGCAATGAAAATTGATGTGGCTTTATCTCTGTAGTATGCTGATTTTAAGTCCTTTTGGTATAGGCCAAAAAGTGGGATAGCTGGGTCAAATGGTGTTTCCAGTCCAAGCTTTCTGAGGAATCTCCATACTGCTTTCAGAAAGGCTGCCCTAATTTGCAAACCCACCAGCAAAGTATGAGTGTTCCTTTTTCACCACATCCTCACCAACACCTATTGTTGTTTGTGTTCTTGATAATCACCATTCTAATTGGGGTGAGATGAAATCTTAGGGTAGTTTTGATTTGCATTTCCCTTATTACTAGGGATGTTGAACATTTTTTCATATATCTGTTGATTGCTTTTACATCTTCTTCTGTGAAGTGTCTGCTCATTTTCTTAGACCATTTGTTGATTGGATTATTTGTATTCATGGTGTAGAGTTTTTTGAGTTCTTTATAGATTCTGGAAATTAGTGCTCTATCTGAAGTATGGTTGGCAAAGATATTCTCCCACTCTGTAGACTCTCTCTTCACATTGCTGATAGTTTCCTTTGCTGAGAGAAAGCTTTTTAGTTTGAATCTATCCCAGTTGTTGATTCTTGCTTTTATTTCTTGTGCTATGGGAGTCCTGTTAAGGAAGTCTGATCCTAAGCCAACAAGTTGAAGATTTGGACCTACTTTTTCTTCTATAAGATGCGGGTTCTCTGGTCTGATTCCAAGGTCCTTGATCCATTGTGAGTTGAGTTTTGTGTAGGGTGAGAGATAGGGGTTTAATTTCATTCTGTTGCATATGGTTTTCCAGTTTTCCCAGCACCATTTGTTGAAGAGGCTATCTTTTCTCCATTGCATATTTTTGGACCCTTTGTCTAGTATGAGAAAATTGTATTTATTTGGGTGTGTGTCCATGTCCTCTATTCTGTACCATTGATCTACCTGTCTATTTTGGTACCAAAACCATGCCGTTTTTGTTACTATTGCTTTGTAGTAGAGTTGAAGATCCGGTATTGCGATACCCCCTGCTTCGCTCTTGCTACTGAGGATTGCTTTAGCTATTCTAGGTTTTTTATTCTTCCAGATGAATTTCATAATTTCTTGCTCTATTTCTGTAAGGTACATCATTGGGATTTTAATTGGAATTGCATTGAATCTGTATAGCACTTTAAGTAGTATGGCCATTTTGACAATATTAATTCTGCCTATCCAGGAACATGGAGTTCTTTCCATCTTCTAAGGTTTTTTTAATTTCTTTCTTTCGTGTTCTGTAGTTCTCATTGTAGAGGTCTTTCACCTCTTTTGTGAGATTGATTACCAAGTATTTTTTTTTTATGCTATTGTGAATGGGGTAGTTTTCCTAATTTCTCCTCCTGAAGATTCATCACTTATATATAAAAATGCATTGGATTTATGAGCATTGATCTTGTAACCTGCTACTTTACTGAATTCACTTATGAGTTCTAAAAGTTTTCTGGTGGAATTTCCAGGTTCCTCTAAATATATAATCATATCATCACCAAACAGGGATAGTTTTAGTTCTTCTTTTCCAATTCATATCCCTTTAATTTCTTTGGTTTGTCTAATTGCTCTGGCTAGGGTCTCAAGGACGATGTTGAATAGAAGTGGTGAAAGAGGGCATCCCTGTCTTGTTCCAGTTTTTAGGGGGAATTCTTTCAGTTTTTTACCATTTAGAATGATATTGGCCATGGGCTTAGCATAGATCGCCCTTATATTGTTATGGAATGTTCCCACTACCCCAATTTTTTCTAGTGTTTTGAGCATGAAGGGATACTCTATTTTATCAAATGCTTTTTCTGCATCTATTGAAATAATCATGTGATTCTTAACTTTAAGTCTGTTGATATGGTGAATGACATTTATTGATTTCTGAATGTTGAACCAACCTTGCATCCCTGGGATAAAACCCACTTGATCATGGAGCACTATCTTTTCAATATATTTTTGTATGCAATTTGCTAAAATTTTGTTGAGAATTTTTGCGTCGATATTCATTAAGGATATTGGTCTGAAATTTTCTTTCCTCGATGTGTCTCTGTCTGGTTTAAGTATCAGGGTGATATTGGCTGTACAGAATGAATTCGGGAGGGTTCCCTCCTCTTCTATTTCATGGAATACTTTGAGGAGTATTGGAATGAGTTCCTCTTTAAAGGTTTTGTAGAACTCGGCTGAGAGCCCATCTGGTCCCAGACTTCTCTTTGTTGGTAAGCTTTTGATGACCTCTTCTATTTCATTGATTGAAATCCATTTATTTAAGTTGTGTATGTCCTCCTTGTTCAGTTTAGGTAATTCATATGTCTCTAGAAATTTGTTGATGTCTTTGAAGTTTTCTGTTTTGTTGGAGTATAGATTTTCAAAATAGCTTCTAATTATGTTTTGTATTTCACTTGTGTCTGTTGTGATGTTTCCTTGTTCATTCTGAATTTTAGTAATTTGAGTTTTCTCCCTCTTTCTCTTTGTTAGTGTGGCTAAGGGTTTACCAATTTTGTTTATTCTTTTAAAGTACCAACTTTTTATTTTGTTTTTTTTTCCAATTGTTTCTTTTGTTTCAGTTTCGTTAATTTCGGCTCTGATTTTAACTATTTCCCGTCTTATACTACTTTTGTTATTGGTCTGCTCTTCTTTTTCTATAGCTTTGAGCTGTAGTGTTAATTTTTTAATTTGTTGATTTCTACTTCTTTTGTTGAATGCGCCCCATGGAATAAATCTTCCTCTAAGTACTGCTTTCATAGTGTCCCAGAGATTTTGATATGATGTGTATGTTCTCGTTTACTTCTAGAATTTTTTTATTTCCCTCTTGATGTCTTCTGTTATTCATTCATCATATAATAGTGTATTATTTAATCTCCAGGTTTTGGAGAAGTTTCTGTTTTTTATTCTGTCATTTATTTCTAATTTCAATACCATTATGATCTGTTACAGTACAAGGTAGTATCTCTATCTTCTTCTTTTGCTAACAGTAGCTTTGTGGCATAAAATATGGTCTATTTTAGAGAAGGATCCATGTGCTGCTGAGAAGAAGGTGTATTCGTTCTTTGTTGGATGGTGTATTCTATATATGTTGGTTAAGTCTAAACTGTTGATTGTTTTATTGAGATCTATGGTTTCTTTATTCAATTTTTGTTTGGAAGATCTATGCAGTGGTGAGAGAATTGTGTTAAAATCGCCTAGTATAATTGTGTTGTGGTCTATTTAATTTCTGGAATTGAGAAGGATTTGTTTGACGTACGTGGATGAGCCAATGTTCGGGGCATAGATATTTATGATTGTTATGTCTTGCTGATTTATGCTTCCCTTAAACAGTATGTAATATCCTTCTTTATCCCTTCTGACTAGTTTTGGCTTGACGTCCACATTATCTGAATTGAGGATGGATACTCCAGTTTTTTTTGCTGTGTCCGTGTGCATGGTATGTTTTTCCCCATCCTTTCACCTTTAGTCTATGGGTATCTCTTTCTATGAGATGAGTCTCTTGCAGGCAGCATATTGTTGGATTTTTCTTTTTAATCCAATCCTCCAGTCTATGTCTTTTGATTGATGAGTTCAGGCCATTAACATTCAGGTTTATTATTGTGATATGATTTGTATTTCCAGTCATTTGACTCATATTTGTTTTTTTTTGACTTGATTTGGTTTCTCCTTTATTTGGCTATTCCTTTAGGCTAGCGCCTCCTGTTGCTGATTTGCATCGTTGTTTTTCATCTCTTCCTCATGGAATATTTTGCTGAGAATGTTCTGTAATGCTGGCTTTCGTTTTTTAAACTCTTTCAGCTTTTGTTTATCATGGAAGGTTCTTATTTCACAGTCAAATTTGAAGGTAAGTTTTGCTGGGTATAAGATTCTTGGTTGGCATCGTTTTCTCTCAGGGCTTGGTAAATGTTGTTCCAGGTCCTTCTAGCTTTTAGGGTCTGGATTGAAAAATCTGCTGATATTCTTATTGGTTTCCCTCTGAATGTAATTTGATTCTTTTCTCTCGTGGCCTTTAAAATTCTGTCTTTATTTTGTATGTTAGGTATTTTCATTCTAATGTGCCTTGGTGTGGGTCTGTTGTAATTTTGTGTATTTGGAGTCCTATAAGCCTCTTGTACTTGGTTTTCCATTTAATTCGTCAGATTTGGGAAATTTTCTGATATTATTTCATTGAATAGATTGTTCATTCCTTTTGTTTGTTTCTCTAAACCTTCCTCAATCCCAATAATTCTTAAATTTGGCCTTTTCATGATATTCCATAATTCTTGTAGATTCTGTTCATGATTTCTTACCATCTTCTCTGTTTGGCCAACTTTGTTTTCAAGATTAAATATTTTATCTTCAGTGTCTGAGGTTCTGTCTTCCAGGTGTTCTATCCTATTGGTTATGCTTTCTATGGAGCTTTTAACTTGGTTTATTGTTTCCTTCATTTCAAGGATTTCAATTTTTTTTTTTTCAGAATCTCTAACTCTTTATTGAAATGATCTCTTGCTTCCCATATTTGGTCTTTTAATTGTTGATTGGTGCAATCATTTAATGCCTGCATTTGCTCTTTCATCTCCTCATTTGCTTCCCTGATTGTTTTAATTATGTACCTTCTGAACTCCCTTTCTGACATTTCTTCTGTTGTGCTGTCATTGGATTTTATTGATGTAGTATGTAGGTTTGTTTGGGACATTTTCTTCCCTTGTTTTCTCATATTGGTCAGCTCTCAGTGGGACCCTGAGATATTGCAGATTTCCTCTATTGGCTTATAGTGTCCTGGTAGATTTCCAGTGTATCACCTCCCAGCCTTCAGTAGCCTGAAGTCTTGGAGGAACTTGATAATGCAGTGCTTCTGAAGAAAGCTGCCCCTATCCCCCTACTCGTTCCAGGGCTTGGAGCTGGCTCTGTGCAGAAAGTCTCTCACTGGGGGCCTGCACCGTGCAGCTGGCCATGTGGGAGAAACCCACCACTGGAGTGTGGAAGGCTACCTGGGGAAGGCTCTAGCTGCCCTGCCCTGCTCTGATAAGGCACCCCTATCTGTGCCTGCTGCCCAGGCCAAGTTTCACCAGTGGGGGAGACTCACCCCATTACTCTATTTTTGTCCAAGTCTCTCAATGTCTCCCCTTCTTGAGTCCTTGGTTCTGGAGTGACTGGAGATGCAGTCACCCTCTGGTCCCCCATCTTGGATCACCCTGTGGAAAGAGCCTGCTCCTGGAGTGGGCAGAGCCATCTTGAGAAGTCTCTGGCTGCTCTGCCCTGATCACAGAGGCTGCTTGTGGATCGAAGCTCTTCATTTGCTCGGGAACTTGTGGCTGGCTCTATGTATAAAGTCTCTCACTGGGCAGTCTACTCCGAGAAGCTAGCCTTGAAAGGCAACTCCCATTACAGGGGGCTGGGCTGCTTGGGGAAGTCTCTGGCTGCCCTGACCTGGTCCATGAAGTTGCTTGTGGGCCGTAGCACACTGCACTGGCTCTGGGACTTGGAGCTTGTTCTGATCAGAAGGGCTCTCACTAAGGGGCCTGCTTCGAGAACCTGGAGAAGCTGGCTGTGTGGGAGGGGCCCACCATTGGAGTGTGCAGCTCTGCCTGAGGAAGACTCTAGCTGCCCTGCCCTGCTCCGATAAGCCACCTCTATCTGGGTCTGCCACCGGGGCCAAGCTTTACCCAGTGGGCAGACTCACCCATGGCTCTATTTTAGTCTGAGTCTCTCAATGCCTCCCCTTCTTAACTCCTGGGTTCTGGAGTGACTGGAGATGCGGTCACCCTCTAGTCCACCATCTTGGATCACCTCATTGGCATTTCTTAATCCAGTCATGTTGACAATTCAAATTAAGCATTACAGGACATTTTAGAAAAGTTCTTAACTTATAGAAAAAGAACAGAATTTGAAAATCAGCTAGAAAGAAATGACTGGTCACATTTAGAAGTAAACCATTGTAGATTTCAGCTAATTTTTTTAACCCAAATTCTAAAAGCTAGGAGGGCTTGAAATATTTTACACAAAACTTTAAAGGACAATGTACACTATCCAAGAATACTATAACCAGGAAAATTAAGGTTCATATTTGAGGATAAAATAAGAACCTTCCATGATAAGCAAAAGTTAAAAGAATTCACAGCTTGAAAGTTGGAACTACAAAACATATTTAATAAAATATTTTATGAAGAAGACATGGAGAAAACATGAAAACCATCAGAGGATGAAACTATACTAGGAGAATGAAAGGAAAATCAAATTAAATTTTAAACTAGAAATAAATCAAAATGAAATAAAATTTATCTCTTAATAATTCTGTGCTTTTATGGGCTCAATTCATCAATCAAAAGACATAGATTGGATTAAAAAACTACACCGAACAATATGCTGTTTCCAAGAGACTCATATCATAGGCAAAAACATAAACATACTGAAGATAAATAGATGGTAAAAAACTTATCACTCACATGGATCAATAAGCAAGCAGGGGTTTATAGTCTCATGTCTGATAAAGTGGAATTCAAGCCAAAGTTAATCATAAGAGAGAAAGATCATTTCATAATGCTTAAGGGAGTATGAAATAACAAGAATTAACAGTTGTAACTATTTATGCCCCCAAGATTAAGCATCTACAAACCCTTCTCACTATCAAGAATCAAAAAGAACACAAGACAATAATACTCAGTGATTTTAAAAAATATCTATCATTAGATTATCTAAACAAAAACTAAATAAACAATATACAGAACTAAAAACTACAATTTAGACTATATATTTATACTTACATTCATATTTGTCTAACATTTCATCCATCAGTGACTGACTACAATTTCTTCTCAACAGTAGCTGTAAAATTTTCTCAAATGGAACATAGTTTAGGGCAAAGAAACTTTAGGTAATTTCAAAAAATAGATAATACATTGCATTCTATCACATCATAATGGAAAAATAATTGGAAATAAGGGCTGAGATAAATAAAACTTACCTAAATACCTGAAGTTTGAAAAGTTCACTAGTGAATGTTGAATGGAGAGCAGAAGAAATTACATAGAGACAAAAGAGAATAATGATGCAAAACACCATAATCTCCAGGACACTAAGAAGGCAATTTTAAGAAGAGTTCATAACATTGAACTTTCAGTACATCAAAATAACTTCATACTTCAAAAAAAACCCTGAAAGACTACAAATAAATAATCTCACATTACATCTTATGACCCCAATACAAACAACAAAAAAATCAACACAGAAATCAGTATAACACAGGAAATATTTAAAATTGGAGTCAAAAATCAAAAAAATTGAGATTAAAAAAATTTTAAGAAACAATAAATCAAAAATTTGGTTTTCTGAAAAAATAAGTAAAATTGATTAACACTTAACCAAGCTAACCAAGAGAGGAAAAGTTAATTTATTAAACTCTGTGATGAAAAAGGAAATATCACTACATGTACTACTGAAATACAGAGGATAATAAAAAGCTATTTTGAGAATTTATATTTCAATGAGATAGAAAATCTTGAAGATGTTGACAAATAGCTAAAGACATATGACATACAGTAATTGAACCAGGACTACATAAAAAATGTGAACAGTTCAATTTCATGTAATGAAATTGAAGATGCCATCAAAAGACTACCAACTAAGAAAATCCCAGGACCAGGTGGATTCTCAGATGAGTAACATCAAACTTTTAAGAATTCATACCAAACCTCCTTAAATTATTCTACAGAAAAGAATATAAGGGAACTCCTTGAAACATATTCTATTTAGTTTATATCACCATGATATGAAAATGAGACAAAGACATATTAAGGAAAGTAAACTTTATACCAATATTCTTGATGAACATAGATAAAAGATTCTCAATAAAATGCTAGCAAATTACATTAAAAAATTAAAAAGGTATACACCATGATTAAATGGAGTTCTTCCCAGGGCTGCAACTTTCTTTTACCATATGAAAATCAATATACATAATCCATCACATCAATAGACTTAAAGACGGGAATCACATGATTATCTCAATAGCTGCAGGAAAAGCATTTGGCAAAATGCATAATACATTCGTGATCAAAACTCTAGAAAAAATAGGGATAGAAGGAACATAACTGGACATTGTAAAAGCTATATACACCAACCCCACAGCCAACAGCATTCTAAACAGAATAACTGAAATCATTTCCTCTAAAAAGAGGGACAAGAAAGGTATAATCACTTTTGCAATCTATTCAGCATAGTCCTAGAATAACTACTCAAAACAATTAGGCAAAAGGAAGAAATTGAAGAATCACAGGAAAAGAAGTGCTAAATCTATCCCTCTTTGCTAACACCAGGATCCTAGATTTACAAGACCCCAAAAAATCCACCAGAAAACTTGTAGAACTCATAAATTAAATCAGAAAATTATCAAGATTCAAAATTTACCCTCATCAATCAATTGTACACCTATACTCCAAGAAAAATCAGCTAAAAGATAAATTAAGAAAACTAACCCAGTCACAATAACACCTCAAATAGAAATAAATACAATACTGGAATCAATCTATCAAAAGCAGTGAAAGACCTCTATAGTGAAAAAAAAAAAAAAAACACTAAATAAAGATATTGAGGAAAACCTCAGAAGATGGAAGAACCTCTCATGTTACTGGATATGCAGAATTATTATTCCCAAAATGGCCATAGTAACAAAAGCACTATTCAGACACAGTGAAAATTCCTTCAAAATTCCAATGACCTTCTTCATGGAAATAAAAAATAGCAATCATAAAATTAGATTGTAAAAATAAGAAGCCCAGAATAGCTAAAGCAATCCTTAGCAAGAAAAGTGAAGCAGGAGGTATCATGATACCAGCCTTTATACTATAGAGCTATAGTAACAAAACAGCATGGTATTGGCACCAAAAGAGACAAGAGACCAATGGAGTAGAATAAAAGGCACAGAGACAAACCCACATGAATATAGTTATCTCATACTAAACAAAGGCACCAAAAACATGCATTGGAGAAAAGATAGCCTCTTCAACAAATGGTGCTGGAAGAATTGGAAATTCAAATGTAATATATTGAAAGTTAACCCTATCTCTCACCGTACACAAAAGTCAACTCAATGTGGATCAAGGGCATAGTACTGGATCAGCAATGCTACACAAACTGGAAAAAAATTTTAAGACCAACAATGCAACATATTGTTATGGAAACTGACTCCTCAAAAATATACTTAAAACACAAAAAATTAAAGTAAAAAGACAAGGGCTGGGGATATAGCTTAGTTGGTAGAGTGCTTGCCTAGCAAGCATAAGGCCCTGGGTTCAATCTCCAGCACCACAAAATAAATAAATAAGCAAATCAAGACAAAAAAACCTTTGCTATGTGCTCCTAAGACATGGTGTTAATTTCCAGGACAAACAATAATTCAAAGCTTAATATAAAAAAAATCAATAAATGGGCAAAGGTATTGATGAGACACTTTACAGAAGAGGAAATACAAATGGGAAACAAATATGTGAAAAAATGTTCAACCTCTCTTGCTATTAGAATAATGCAAATTAAAACATCTCAGCAGAGGGTAGAAAGTCTAAAATTTTAATTAAGAGTGGTATCTTCAAAATAAATCAACATTGAAGAGAAGTAAACTATTAAAATACATCAACATTTATTGCACATGAATTACTCAAATTTTGACTGCATAAATGACAAAAAAGTCCTCAAAGAGTAAAAAATTATTTCTTAAATACAGGCAGAGATGCAATGGTGAAAAAAAATTTAAACAAAATATTTAACATGTTTCAAATCTATTTATTTTGTATTTTAACATAAAAAGTCCTAAATTGATATTTATTTCAGTGATTAAACTCAACTCTTTCATTCAGAAAACAAACTCTGAACATCTACCAGATGCCAAGATTTGCAATAACTAATTTTGCCACAAATGTCATCACTTAATTTCAGAGTGAGATAACATTTTGTTTTAAACCTAAATAGTAAAGTCACACTCCATATAACTATGCTTTGGGAGAAAATATACTGTATGTACAATGGATATTTTGGAAATTTATATTTCCTGGAACTGTGGGAGATGTCTGAAGTTTCTGGAAGTTCACAGTTGTGATGATTGTATGTAGGTGAAATTGCCAAAAAGCACATTTCTCAGATTATATCCCATCTTGAAGTGAAACATGGTTGCATATAGTACATTAAAGGGATATTATAAATAAGTTCACTGAAATTTTAAGATATATAAAATTTTATAGAAAGCTCATTTTCCTGATTAAACTTATTTCTTGTAGTATTTAATTCTGTATCAAATCTTATAACAGGTATTTCAAGTTTCTTTTTCACTTCTTTATTAATTTTATTTTCATTTTCTTTTAACTGTTTTTATTTTGTTCAAAAAACAATCACTTCTCTTTTTTTAAGGCACATCTACAGTAAGAGGTGTTTATCTTTCAATTGATTTTTCTAGATAAAAAATGACTTTATTCAACTTTTATGTTTCTTTTATGGTAGCACTTTTGACTTAGCTTGTTGAGCATTATATATTTTACAAAAAACTCAAAATCCCCTTTGGAACAAGGCTGAATTTAATATTTAATCCAATAATTAAGAATATGAATATGATGTTTTCAACAAAGAAATAAGAAATTTTATTAATGAACTAGAGTGAATTTGAATAAAATAATCAGCAATTCCTTTCCATTTTATTTTCAAATAAATGTTAATATTAAAACTGTAGATAAGGGTCTAGTTCAGCACTAGCATATCTACTTAGTTGAAACAATCCCTGTGTTTGATCCCAAACATCAGAAGAAAAACTGTAAGTGTTTAAAAACATGTTTCTGGGCAGTGAAAAATACCTATTTTATTATCTTTAGGAGAACTGTAAATTATCATGAACTTTCTTGAGAACAATTTAGAAATCTTGATCAAATACCTTTCTTAAAAGTTTCTCTAATCAAATAATTTTACAAAGAAAATGTATTGAGAGTAAAAAATTACAGAAAATTATTTTTTCTAAATGGCATTCCTTGAAACATTGTACCACAAGAAGCAAAAATATTAATAAAAAACCACCCAACTATCTATTCATTATGTAATTAGTTCCTAGTCTGGTGTGGTGGCACATTCCTCTCACTTAAGGAACTAGGGAAGCTGAGACAGGAGTATCTCAAGTTCAAAATTAGTCTCAACAACTTAGTATCCCAAACCAAAATTAAATAAATAAATAATTTCTGTAAGATAGCATTCTCTACACCCTCTAAAGTGGGATTGGGAAGAATATGCCTTCAATTCTTAGAAGTGATGATTGTCTTATTCACTAGAATTTTATATTCCACTTGAGTAAAATGTTTTCTCTTTTGCCAAATTCCAAAAAAAAAAAGTGAGCAGTTAAAAACATTCTCCCATGAACCAGTAGTATAAAGGAAAGACTTCCACCCCTTCCTTTAATGTAGCATATCACACATCAAATTTTGGAATTGGTTCCAAATTCCATTTTCTTGTGCAATCTTTGATGTCACTATTTTTGCTTCAGAATACTCCTTTTTAAGTTAACAAAACTCATTTTCCAGTTTTGCAATTTTTTTCTATATGTAGTGAGCAGTGAATATTTTTAGTTTTTTTATTATGTGAAATGACAAATATGCATTCAGATATTTCAATTGAATAACAGAATCTGTATCAGGAAGAAACCACTAATAATATGCAATTTGCATATATGAATGTCTGTGTATTTTCATTATTTGTACACTGAAAAAATGTACAGTATCTAAAATGTGTACTATTTTCTATATATCAAACAGATGTTTTAAGACCCAATCTCTTGTTTAGCTTGAAGTCTCATGGATGTGCTCTACTGTGCCCAATAAACCTTGTCTCCTTAGGAAATACTTCTGATTATCCAAAACTTAAAATATCCACTTTCTGGAGAAAGTGGATGTTCAACGCAAAGAAATGCATCAAAGATTCTTCCACAAATCCACCTAGTCAATATGAATGAACCAATTCTCAGAAACAAAATTTAAACACATATAGAAAACATAAATACACATTGTTTACTATTTTCTACCTTATAAAATAACTTTTAAGCAACTACTGTTCATCATTAATGGTTTCCAAAGTGAGTGATAATTTTTACACTTTTATCTCTGATCACCCTGCTCCTTATCTGAAATATTTTTATCCAAAATTTTGACAAACTTCTTTTCTACTCTAAGACTCAGTGTGCTTCACACACTTTTACTTGATGTGTGCTCTAGTTCTCACAATAAAAAGTGTTTCTTAACTCAAGTCAACATTATCACTTTTTCTACTGTATACTTATGATCTAAACTACACTGTTTCTTGTCAGTCCCTTTTGCTTGTGAAGAGATTGTCTTCTAAGTCATCTATGTGATAATAGTGTTTATTTGACTCATTAATTATTTTTTATTTACTTGTAAGTGTTATGTAGATAAATGATGTTAGACATAATGTCTAGCACTAATGCCTGAGCAGAGAAATAAAAACTGAGGTTACCAGTCAGTGGGTAGGAAAGGATAAGAGGTTGAAAAGCCTTAGAAAATGAGGAAGATGATTATTAAAAGGGGGTCTATATTTTTCTAAATATATAGGGATCTGTGAAGAGTAATGCCAGAGGAAAGGGTAGAGGGAGGAAAAGAATAAGATAACTAGGCAGCAATCATAAGAAAGAATTATAGTAAATGTAAATTGCTTTGATATTCTTGTTCTAAACAGTGGTTCATGTCATATTTGCACTGGAAGTAGATCACCCAGAATGTGGGCAGATGAAGGTGAAGGGCATATGCATGCATCAGTTCATGCCTGAACTAAGGGAATATTTCCAGAACATTTGGGATACAAAATTTTCAGTAACCCAGTGAGGAATAAAGTTTTATTTAATGAGTAAAAAAAAATTCTGGGTCTCTGGAAATTATTTTCTGCTCATTACTGTACAAACAATAAAATTGTTTTACATTTTACAAATAAAATGTAAAATTTAGCACCTGAGCTGTTTTAAGTTGCTTGTGTTTTTCATGTGATTTTCCTTTTAAATATCTTCTTATTTTCAGTGAAATAATTTAGATATTTTCTCTGAACAAATTGGATAAAATAATTTTACATGATCATAAACTTTAAAGAGAAGGCTGGCAGTCAATCTCAGTGGTAAAGCAACAACTGCTCAGCATGTGAAAAGGCTGGTTTCAATCCTCCCCTCAAGGGGAAAGAAAAAACCTGTTACCTAAAGTACAACATATATTCATTGCAATTATCAATAGGTTGGGTCTTATACTAGAAATAAACTAAATTATTTTAAGAGATGTCATCTCTACATTTCCAAAATTAAACCCTATCTTCTGCTGGGACTATAGTTTTCCTCACTTCCTGTCTCTGTAATAAGAAATTTTTAAACTATATTATTTTAAAAAGATTACAGTCTGAAAATTTACCTTTGAGAATCCAAAAATGGTGAAGGGATTACACTGGGACACTTAAGACATAGAAAATCTGAGAAAATGTTCCAATTTAAAAATATTTTTCTTATGCAGCATTTTATCATTTAAGAAAACAATAATACCATTATTGATATTGGGCTTCTGGAGGATAAATCCTCTAATTAAACCTGGGGAAAAAATAGAAATAGGGAAACTGCCAGTATTTCCAAAGTTTTCAAGTAACTTTCCATAGATGATATACTTTAAAATTTACCTAATTTGAGCATCCTTGTTTCCTTCTTAGATTTTGATTTATATGGAGGAAAATCTCTGACCTGATGGTAGGGTTCTTGTGCTTGGAGACAAGATATTACATAAATGGTGTGTATTTATTCCAGTACCAAGTTAATAATATAAAATAATCATAGAAGACTATTATCTTGCAGGAAGCATTGAGTCCTGAAAAGAAAAGGAAATATACACTCTGCAAAACCGAACTATATAAAAAACCACCCTCATCTTCCCACTCAATAATTCTCCCAGTGGTTACATATAATAAACATGATTTTAACTTTGGGGTTTCTCTGTTTCTTAAGGGCTTTTTGTTGAATACAGTCATATGTCTAAAATGTGCTGAATAAAAACTGGGAATATAAGTTTAGTAAAACTTGCAATTAAGTTTCCAATGTTAAGATAGGTTACTATGACCATAAACACATAGGTACAGGACACATATACCAATGGAAAAATACAGAATGTTGGTGAGCACAGTTATCTGTATTAAGAGGAATAAAAATTCCCAAAAGTTCAATATGAAAGCTGAAATAAAAACATAGCTGCACATATCTTCCATGAAACTGATCAGAAATTAATCCTTTATTACAAGTACAGAACCTCTATTTGTCCTACAATTTTATAAGCTCAAATTTGTGATGAGATTTCAGAAAAAGGTATACTTAAACTCTCATCAGTTTTTTTAAATTAATTAGCTGAGATATATGTTTTTAGAATAACAGTTAATAAGATTTTTGTGTTTTTTATACCAATATGGGAACTGGTGCATACTTTTTTCCTGTATCCTCTGGCATAATCAACATCAACTCTCTCTTTCCACTCTTTTGCAAAGATACATGTCCTGCAAAAGAAATAATGTATAATAAAACATAAAGTATTGAGATATGGCAATCCAAAGGAAAAAGGGACTTGAAAAATTTGAGAATTATTATCAATAAACTTTGTATTTCAGTCATTGGTATAAACTCTAAGAGTAACAGTCCTGTTATTCAAGGAATAAACTTCATAAAAACATCAAGTTGAAAAATGAGTCTGGTGTGGCCTATCTTGACAGCTTATCAAAAATAAAATATAGGGCTGGGGAGATAGCTCAGTTGGTAGAGTTCTTGCCTCACAATCACAAGGTCCTGGGTTCAATCCCCAGCAATGCACAATAAATAAATAAATAAATAAAATATAAAAGTATTTTAATAAAAGGGATTGCTGATCAAAAAGTTAGGTATCTTGCTGGGGTCCAGCCCTAGCAGGTGTCAGGGTCCTAGGTGGATGGGAGGCGTCGGTGTGGTGGAGAACAAGCACAAAGAGACACCAAGTGTTCTGAGGATAAATCTGAGTCTTTATTTTTTCTGCCAGTTGTTTTATAGATATTTTTCTTTAGTAATGATTATATCATTTTTGGTTAGTTTAAAATAAGAAAAACCTTCAAAAGTACAATCTATGCTTCTTCTCAAAGTACACATTCTCTCTGTATGACAGCCCAGACCAAAGCAACCTTATTTTCCAGCTAGATTAAAACATCCTCTCTCCCAGCTAAACTAAAACAACCTTGTCTCCCAGCTAAACTGAGGGCACCATGATCTGCCAGCTGTTAACTTTAGAACAAACATGTTACTAGATTTTCTGAGAAATCACCCCCACCACAAACTCCAGTGTTTAGCAGTGAGAAACTTTTAATATTATTAAAGGGCAAAGAAATCAACTTATAATTAATATTTAGTCTATTCTAATTTCATATAATGGCAGACTACAATCTTATTCTAATTCTCAAAGAATTAGACTAAACATAGGAAAAGCACAAATTATATTTATGACTAACCTAAATGTTTTTATTATGTAAAGTATCTCTAGAAACAACTATTGAAACTAGGAAAGCAACAAAGGCTAAACACCACATCTAAGCTCAGAGGAATGCTTCTTTATCCATCTATTATTATACTAAAGCAATCACAGGTTTCTTTAAACTCAAGCACAGCCACAATTTTTTATTTTCATATATTTTATCTGTGTACTATTGCCAAATTTTCATTGTGCACTATTTGTGTCCCAATACAATAAAACCTTCCCAATATTTTTTCAAAAAGTTTCTAATAATATATTGATTATTAATATTAAAAAGCAACTACACATGAAGACATGCCACACCTATGGTCCCCAAAAGGGAGGACAATAAACAGAACTGTGTCAAGTGTTGAGTCCTTTATTCCAACAGACCGTGTCAAGTGTTGGATCCTCTACTCCAACAGACTGTGTCAAGTGTCAGAATGGCAGGAAATAGATGCAGCAGTATCTATAGAGAAGAATTATGCTGAGTAACAGAGTAAATTATTATCATGTCAAAAAACTTGGTTTCATTCCAAAGCATGTATAAAATAATAATGGTAAACATAATGATAATGAGGGTGGGAGGGGTGGGGGGGAAGGAAAAAAATAACAGAATGAATCAAACAACATTACCCCTATGTAAATTTATGATTACACAAATTGTATGCCTTGACTCCATGTACAAACAGAGAAACAACATGTATCCCATTTGTTTACAATAAAAAATGATAATGATAAGTAATATTATAATATTATTATTAAGAAAATAGGTGCTTAAAAACAACCAATGATCAAATGTGATAGGTTTCTTATCTGAATGACAAATGGATACCATGTACATCATGGAGTCTGGTTAAATATAGCAGGGAGATTGGTTTGAGGTCTACACAATAAAAACAGCTGAATTGCATTATCACAGTTTCATCATTGTTCCATCCAAAATTACCTATTTAACTTCTGTTGTTTCTCCCTAATTTTAGTTTTTACATAGGTTGTCCAAAAAACCTCCAGAGATGGGAACTTGGTTGTTTTTTTTTTAATATTTTTAATATGGATTCTTCCATCAATCTGTCTTGTCAAACTTTGATTATGCCAGTAAATCCTGACACAAACTGGTTTTGCTTTCCCTGGGGCTACCTCAGACATTTGTCAGCTTCCAGACTGGGTAATAGGCGACCTCTAAAGTATTTATTTTCCTGTCTAGTCCATCAGTTCCTGGAATTGAGGGGGTTGCTTTTACCCCATGTTGCTGTCAACAGTTGTGTTTATTTCCACCCATAACTGAGTTTGTGCTAGGAGCTAAAGAAGATAACAGGTGCTAGGGATGATGTCTTTTCTACAGATGGAGATGAATGGAAAATTAAAGTCATGTTATGCACAAGAGGTAGACATGCTGAGAATATTAAAGGCTGTATCTAGAGAAAGTTTTAAAAGGGAATGTATTTTTATTGTGATATAGAGATTAGTAAGAACTGCCACAGGACAGTGCAGGCAGAGAGAGGGATCAAATTACAGAGTGAAGCAGAATTTTTATCATGAAAGTTTCCTAGGGAAGATAAGATGCTTGGTCATCCATGTTTTAAAGAGGGCCCATGGTCATATACACATATCATCACATGCATAAATCGCAGGACCAAACTCAGTGCTACAAGTTGGTGAACATGAGTGGCATGGGCATGAATGGAGATGAATAAAGTGAAAGCAGCAGTACACTAGAAAGTTGATGCAGGCCTGATGGGAGGGAATATTTCCAGAAATACAGAGGATAAAATATTTTCAATGACCTGTGTAGAATGAAAACTAATTACATGAACAAAGAAAGACGACTGACCATATGAATGTGAGATTCTGCTCCTGACTGCAACTCAAAGTTTAAAATCAGATGTGTAACAAAACACAGTAACTGTGAATGTTGCTTTCATTACCATGTATTTTCTCCTATGGCAATATCTTCCTTTGTTGAGGAAACTTGCTTATGAAATTGGTGAGCATTGTTCTGAAACATGGATATACAAAACCTACCACAGAATCAGAGAGATCCCTCATATGCCTTATATAACTAATAAATCCAAAGTTGTGATGAGATTGTGGGGAAGGTATAATTGTTTGTCTTCAGAGATTTCTGAACTAATTAGTTGAGAAATATGTTCACAGAATAACAGCCAATACATGTATGGGTGTTTATTCATACTCATGTGGGAATCTGGTGCATCTTAATTTCCTGTACACTCTGGTTTAATCAATATCACATTTCTTTTTTTCACTCTTGTTTGAAGACAGTGGTCCAAAATTTATTAAAAAAAAAAGTATGGTAAAGCATAAGGGGATCAAACAAAGATACCCAAAAGAAAAAGTATTCTGAAAGCTTGCAGAATTATCAGATATCAACAGATGCATTTGTTTTAAAGAAATTGGTAAATACACTAAGAGTACAGTGCTGGTGTTTGAGGAACTCCATAGTGGCTTCTGGTTACAAAGTAAGTCTGCTGTGGCATATCTAAACAGCTTTTCATGTATTTGCATGAAAGTTCCAGTGATCACAATGTTTGCTTTCTAGAGATCAGAATTTTTCTCAGTAATACTGTACATTCCTGGCATGCCAAGGACCTGGTTTCCCAAGAAAGCACCAATAAAAGTGACAGAAACAAAAGTATTAATGATAATTATAAGGATAGTATGAACATAAATATTAGCCTTCTTTAAAACAACAAATGCAAGGCTGCTCATCTGAATGACATGTGGATGCCTCACACACTGTGGTGCCTACTAGATATGAAGGAGAGAAACAATTAGTTGTAGGTTTCCCTGACTCTTCTAGTCTCCACAGGTTCCAATTACCTCTGTACCATATTTTGATTTGAAAGCAGAAAAACTGAAAAGAGGTGAAAAGCATTCTCTCTGTTTCATAATATTTCCTAGTTAACTATTTAGTCCCTCTCTCATTTGCCAATCCATTTAGGTTTTCCAAAGGAACCTCTAGAGGTGGCAGCTTTTTTTTTTTCCAATTTACACTCCTTATATGGATTTTTGATAATCCTTCATGCTTTGCAAAATAAAAAAAATATATCTTAATAAAAACAATTTCTTCTTCTTAGTCTTTTGTGTCCCTACCACTTCTCAGGAGACATTCTCAGAATGAAAGTGAGATTTATACTTGCCTTTGAACTGCTTGTGTTCTGAATTGTAGGAATCTATAGCAGTTTAGCATATTTCCCAAAAGGACATCCATTCCCTGGCCCCTAATAATTTTTTCTGCAGACCAGGAGCATTGGAATCACCTAGGAATGTAATGAACATGTAGAAGAAAAGACCTGCTGAGTCATAATGAGTTTTTGAACATGGTCCCCAAGAGATGATTGTATACACTTTCAGAGTTCCAGCTTCTGATTCCTGTAGGTTAATTTGAATGTAGCTATGGATTTCTCCCTAGGATCCTCACTCAATTTAAAATTTAGAAAGTTTTTTAATCCTTCTCAAGTTAATTTCAGATACCTGTGCATTTGGGGACTGATGCATAACCATTCATACTTATAATTTTCCATTTGCTATTTCTGCCCTATATTTTTTTAACATAAGGAGTAGCAATATATTGCATGTCATTAATTTTTATACTTTCCTACTCATTTATGGTAAATTAACCGATCTTTGAAGGATCAGGTCTTCACTCCTCAATCAATTTCAAAATGTGAATAAGTCACCGAGTTTGGGAAACATTTACTCTCCCCTTCATTCATCTTTGGAAACTGAAACTCACAAATGCAACCCACATTTTGAAAACCTACTCTTTTCCCTTCTCATGTGCTGCTTGAATTTCTACTCTCTCCTGAGTACCACTGATTTTTTTCATTTTTGATTTGGTATTCTTACTGCATTTCTTAGTCTTCTTTCCTTCATCTTCTCTCCTTTTCCTTATTTAAAATTTACTGGTGATGAAAGCATGTCTTAAATCTAACTCAAAATTTACTTCCTTTAGTAATATACCCAATTAAACCTGTCTGAAACCTAATATGATATGCAACTCCTTATCTTTCTTTATTTACTAGCTATTTAACAGGCACATCCCTTGAACAATTACAATATACAACTGTTCATGTTTTTTTGGCAATTTTCTTTCCAAAGTATTTTGTATCCTGTGCAGTTCTTACCTTGTACAAATACTTTTATTCTCTTCTTCATGCTGGGATGGAACACACCACCTATCCAAGAAGCAGATCCCTCTACATGTTGCTCAGAATCACTCTGGGAAAAAACAATGATTATAAGAAGTTGCATATAGATCTCATCATCACACTTTAGACATCTCCATTTTTATAGTTGTGATGTCTCTGAAATTGGAAATTAGACCATTTTTTTTGCAACAATACTTTCTGTAGGAGACACTGTCCTATGCCATCCAGATGAAGCTGTGTTTTCTCACTTCTCTCCATTTTGTGGTGTTATTGAGATCATTTGAAATATATATTTTATTTACAGGTGATAAATAATTTGCTTTAAGCTGTAATCATTGTTGGAGTTTATTTTCTCCCCATGAAGAAATACAGGTGAATGAAACTAGCACACAAAACATGCACTTTTTCAAAGTGATACTCAGATATAAATAAACCCAGCCAAGGATACATTCTTATGATAAACCTGCACAATAAAAGAATCCAAGTGTAACAGTGGAAGAGAAATCCATTCCAATGCATGCAAATCCTCCACCTACTTACACATGTAAGAGAGAAACAAAATGAGAACAAGAGGCAAGAAGACACCTCCAAAATTTCCCAGTATCCCAATAATTGTATCTAAGATCTTTAGAAAACATCATGTAAAAGAGTTAAAGTAAATATGTTTAATTATTTTATTGCATTCATGCAGGGAAATGATATAGAAATGAAGATACAGTTTATAAATTAACAGAAAAGTACCACATCATGGATGTGGGCATGATGTTGTTAAGAGGCAGGTTTGAGTCTAATTTAAGCCTATTTTCTTCCATGATCAAGACAGGGGAAATCATGAAGAATGATGTCCTTAACCTTGGCATGGATGACAGGCAACGTAAAAGACAATGTTAAGCCTTTGGAAATGAAGTTGTTTTTACATGAATGGGTTCAGTGGTCATTGCATTTGTGACTGTTCCTAGTTTCAACTGCTTATTCCTAAGTCTTCAATTTATCAATCACAATTTAAGGATGTCACAAAAATGAAAACAAACATTAATCAAAAATATCAGTGTAAATGCTTGCATAAATTTTATCTTAATCCAGCTTGATTTCTAAAATTATTTTCATGTTCATGATGAGTTAAATATTTTATACTTAACTATTGAATTACAAGTTTGAATGCCCAAAGAATATGCTATGAGTCCATTTATTTTGTCCTAGTTCACCTTCTGGAAGCAAAAAGGGAAGTAATCAGGAATTTAAATTGACACATGTGCACAGTCATTGCTGGCTAAATCCAGTGTCATCAATCCTCTACTGTTCTTCCTCTGATGACAGGTCCAAATGTGACTTTGCTGGAAAATGAAGATTTAATTACACTACCTAGAAAATTAATTTGAATGACAACTTATCCAAGTAAAGAGCAAAAGTAGCTTAATAAAATGTTATTTTCCCAATGATAGTTTTAAATTAAGCATAATTTTAGGTGAGTATATCTATAATTTGAAATACTTTTTTGCTATTAGATTGTGGGGCTGTGTGTTTTACGCAGGGACATGTGTATCCTTGGCAAGTACTATAGCAATTTCTTTAAACCCCATGTCTTCATCCTTAGAGACAGTGTTTGTACATTCCCAGGTTTGCTGGGAACCAGATAGGGGCCTGTCTCTGCCCCTTAACTACCTGAAATTACAGGTGTGCTCCTCTGAACCCAGTACATATAGACATCATTGAGGTGTAATTTTAGTGATTCCATACTTCAGAGCACTACTAGTGGAGATAGTTGGTGCCACCATGTACAAGGCCTATAAAAACTCATAGGTTGATTCACTCAAGGTGAATCACTATCTCATGAAGTTTCCATGATTATTACTGTTATTCTTGGCATGAACTACTTGTGCTTTCCCTAGGGCTACCTCAGATATTTACAGCTTCCACACTGGGTAATAATCAACATGTGACCTGTAAAGCATTCCTTTTCCTGTCTAGTCCATTAGTGCCTGGACTTGGGGGCACCACTTTTACATCACATTACTGTCAAGAGTTTTATTTATTTCCCCTCATATTTGAGTTTGTGGTAAAAGCTAGAGGAGATAAAAGATGCAGGGAGGGATGAAGACTTTTTTAGATGGAGATGAATGGAGACTTCAAAATTGAGGTTATCAGCTACAGACAGGAAATGCTGAGAGCACAAAAGGCTGTACATAGAAAAGGTTTTAAATGGAAGGTGTTTCTCTAATGATATAGGGGTTGGGAAAGAGAACTTCCAGAGGATGTTGCAGGCAGAGAGGGGACAAGAGACAGAGTGAGGCAAAATTTGTATTATGAAAGACTTACAGCAAATGTAAGATGCTTGGACCTCCAAGTTTTAAGGAGAGCTGATGGTCATTATGTATAGTATATGCATGAACAGCAGGACCAAAGTCAATACTATGTGAGAAGGTGAACAGAGAGGTATGGCACGAGTGGAGATGAACACCAAGAAGGCAGCAGGGCACTAGGCAGTTGATGCAGGCCTGATTGGAGGGAATGTTTCCAGAAATAAGAGGATAGAAAAAAATTAGTGACATGTAAAATGAAGGTTAAATGAAGAAAGAAAGAAAAAAACCTGGGTCAAAGGAAACTGAGATTCTGTCCAAGTGTAACTGAAGGTTTCAAGTGTGTTGTATAATAAAATGCAGCAAATGTGAATGTTGATTTCATTTACCATATAGTTTCTCCTATGGTAATATCTTCCTATAAAGAGGGAGATCTTTTAAGACCTTGGTGGGCATTTTTCTGAAACTTGGACATACAAAACCACAACAGAATCAGAGAGGTCTGTGGGAGAGGCTCTGTGGGAGAGTACCTGCTTAAAATGCAAAAAGATCTAAGTCAGTGCCCACCACTAAGAAGTACATAAGGAAATAAAACATGTCATAGAAATATGAGCAAATAATTAATTCCTATGTGCAAGTATATCCTTGATTTATAACACTTTGTCAAAATTTCTTGAAAAGCTAAGCTCCTGTAAGTAATGGATTCATTTTACATGAAATCAGTAAAATAAATCATATATGTGTTGTGTAAAGCCACAAGACTCAAAAATACTAAACAAAATCAGGAACATAGGTTCTGTAAAATTCACAGTGAAGTATCCAATGGTAAATTCATTTTGAAATGACCATTAAAACAAAGACATTGGTATATATCCAATGTGAAGATGCAGAATTCTGGAGAGCATAGTGATATGTACACAGAGGAGGAAAGAAGGAACCTGAAGATTTCAATGTCAAAGCTGAAGTAAAATTGATGCAGGAAATATCTTGTGTTAAACCTAATCAAATTATTTAGTCCATTTAATTATAGGTATGTATCATGTTCCTCATTTGTCTTATAATTAGTAACTCTATAGTGCTGATGAGATTCTAGGGAAGGTATGCTTCATTTGTCACCAGAGTTTCTGAGCTAATTAGCTCAGATATGCTTTAGAATAACAGCTAATACATGTACTTTTTTTTCATATCCATATGGGATACTGGTGAGATTTCTTTTCCTGGATACTCTGGTTTACCCAACATCAAATTTCTTTTTCCACTCTTGTGTGAAGATATCTAAGAAAAACATGATCAAGCCTGAAGAATTTAGATATGGCAATCCAAAGAAAAAGTTATCTAAAGTTCACAGAATTATGAAATACCAATTTTAGTTATTGAGTTTCAAAGTCTTTGGTATATACACTAAGAGAAACAGTCTTGGTGTTTCAGGGTTAAATCTGTGAGGAATTCTGGTTAAAAAATGAGGCTGGTGTGAGATACCTAGACAGGTTTTCAAGTATTTTCTAAAAGGACTGGCTGATAAGAAAATTCTATATCTAGAGATCAGAGTGTAGCACACTAATAGACTGCACACCTGCCACACTCAGGGACATGGCTTCATTTTAAAGAACCAATAAACCAGCAGCAATAATAATACTATTAAAATAAAAAATTAGCTGTCTTTAAAACAACTAATGCTTCAAAAACATATGTCACTCATCTGAATCATTCATATGCATGTCACACACACTGTAGGGACTTGTAGGTACACAGGGGAGACTGGTAGATATGGACTGTCATGATTCTTCCAGTTCCTACTGGTTTCAATCATTTCTGGACCAGAAATCATCTTGCCTTTGGTTTGAAGGCACGTACATAGAAAGAAGCTGAATTGTGTTTTTTTCCTCATTTTTCACCTCCAAAATTACCTAGCTAACTTCTTTCATTCCTTCCTCAATTTTCTCTTCCTGTCAGCTTAAAAAAAATCTAGAGCTGGGAACTTGAATTTTCAATTTTCCATTCTTTGCATGGATTATTCCACTTGCCTGCTAATGAAAAATATTTATCTTAGAAATATGATTTCTAACTCTTTACCTTTTGCATTTTTCACACTACCCAAGAGACATGATCAGAATTATAGCATTATTTATGCTAGCATGTCATCTGCTTGTACCCTGATGTATAGGATTCACTAGTGTTCTTTCAATGTCCCAAAGGGAAATTCTTATTTGACTATAAAAAAAATGCTGTTGGCACACCAGGATCACTGGAATCAACTTAGAATACAGAAAGGAATGTAGAAGCAAAGACCTGTTGAATCAGAATGAGATTCTGAACATGGCCCCAACAGATGATGCATTACAGTTTGAGAGTTCCAAGTGTAAACTTTGTGAGTCTCCACTACCTCTACATTAACTTGAATGTAGCTCTGGGTTTAGTCCCAGGATATCCCCCTCAAATGAAAAATTAGAAGAAGCTGTAATCTTTCCAAAGTGAATTTTAGATATCTGCAGATTTGGTGACCACTCCATAATCATTTATATTGTTTTCTACCTTCCTAATTTATGTTTCTGTCCTAAAAATTTTTCATAGGCAACAGCAATGTGTTTTGTGTCATTAGATTGTACACATGGATAATACTTTGTGATAAACAAATGTAGCAATGTGGGATCACTTCTTCACTCCTCAATTTCTTTCCATCTGTGACTAAGTCAGGAAGGTTGGAAAAAGTTTACTCTGTCCCTCCTTCAACTTTGGACCTGGAAACTCAAATGCTTCCAGCTTTGAAAACACTGCTCTTTCCCCAGCTTATCTGTGACTTTAATGTCCTTCCCTCTGCTGAGTACAACTATTCCTTCTTCCTTCAATGCCCTGTCATCAATGACTTTCCTAGTGTTCATTCCCTCTTCTCTTTTATTTCACCTTTCTTTTGATTGAAGCATGTATCACAATGTAACTCATAATTCAGTTTCTCTAGTAACATCCCCAATTTAACCTGTGGCAGAAACCTAATAAGATATAAATCTTACTATATTTTTTTGTCCTTACTAGCTATTTAATAGTACATTCTTTGAACAATTAGAATATACTAGTGTTCATGTTTTAAGGCAATAGTCTCACCAATGTATTTTGCATCATTTGTGGTTCTTACCTTCTATCTGTCCATTGATTCTATTCTTTGCTCCTGGATAGGACAAACCAGATAAACATGAAGCACACAACTCTAGATGTTGCTCACAGATACTCTGGTAAAAGTAATGTCTATAATGAGTTGCATCAAGATTTTATCATCACCCTTTATTCATAACCATATATATGTCATAGTGAAATCACTGGAATCAGAAATTAGATGAGTACATTTTCAGCAAGAAAAACTTCCTGAGTCACACTGTCCTAGTCACTCCAGAATGATATGATCTCTTATATTCTTCTGGCTACTGATGGAGTAAAATCAGGATGAGGGACCCAGGAAATGTGCCCCCTCTCAACAAACACACTGATGTACATATATATCCAAAACAAGTAGCATCAATTTTCAGTTAGTCAACTTTGTATTGCCCCAGTTCTACAAACACTGTAGAAAACATTAAAATGTTTGAAAAAATTCACTTCATTCTATAGAGCAATTTTAAACACTAAAAGGTCAATTTTTTTGTCATAAACTATGATATGGGATTTGAGAAGAGAGTTTCAATTTTGTCACCTTGTGTAGAAAAGATGAAATGTTGCACTTGCTTCATTTGGGTCATCAGAGTATTTCAAAATTTAATTTCTTCAGCAAAATATTTACTGAAGTTAAAATCTCATTTTAAAAAAAAGGGAAATATACTAAGGAAACATGTCTATATTTAACTTAAACATAACATCACAACATACACACTTCCATTGATGAAAAATAATGACAGTGAGGTAGTAGTGCTGGGTGAGAATTCAAGTGACAGAAGATTCTACAAGTGCTGGGGAGGATCAGGTGGAATGATATTTTTAGACATTTCCCAGAACTCAAAGATTCTGAAATCAAGTCATGTCTGTTATGCTCCAAGACAGTGTATGAAAATTCCTCAGACTTAGAATCATACACACTACAAGATCAATAACTACAGGATTCTGTGAGGTCTGCTTTACAGACTAGTCCTCAGCCTCCATGGTCCAGAGGGTTTATCAGGCAATTCTTCATTAGATAGACCCACATCTCTGAGTACAAAAATCAGTACTGATATTCCATGTCCTCTTCAACTTTCAGTGTTCCCTCAGCATTTCCTGGGTCGTGTGGGGGAGCAAGGAGTTCAGCTTCTGTGCTCCACCATCAGGTTAGGCCTGTTTGAGCTAGAGCAGATAAGGAAACTGCTGGACCATGTTTGCTTCCCCAAATCCCCTAAAAGCAGTATGTTTCCAAAATTAGAAGTCCTAGATGGAAGTGTATCCATTTCTTTTACATTAATATAAGAACATTCTGAAGATTTATTGTTGCTCTTGTCATTTTTTTGGTCTGTTGTTTGTACGAGGTTTCCACATTGTTTTTTCACATTCTTCTAAATTTTTAAGAGAGTTTCATTCACACCTTTCTTTTGGTCCCTGGATTTCTCATTCTCATTTTAAATTCTTTTTTATTCTCATTTTATTGAATTTTATCCTCATCTCCTCTTTAGTCTCTGCTTGTCTTCACCCCTTTCATTCATCTTTCTTTTTTTTTTCTTTTTTTCTATTGTAAACAAATGGGATACATGTTGTTTCTCTGTACATGGAGTAAAGGCATACCATTTGTGTAATCATAAATTTACATAGGGTAATGTTTGATTCATTCTGTTATTTATCCCTTCCCCCACCCCTCCCACCTCTCTTTTCCCTCTATACAGTCCTTCCTTCCTCCATTCTTGCCCCCTCCCTACCCTAATTCTAACCCTAAAACTAACCCCTCCCACCCCCCATTATGTATCATCATCCACTTATTAGCGATATCATTTGTCCTTTGTTTTTTTGACATTGGCTTATCTCACTTAGCATGATATTCCCCAATTATATTCATTTGCCTGCAAATGCCATAATTTTATTATTCTTTATGGCGGAGTAATATTACATTGTTTATATATACCACAGTTTCTTTATCCATTCCTCAATTGAGGGACATCTAGGTTGGTTCCACAATCTGGCTATTGTTAATTGAGAAGCTATGAACATTGATGTGGCTGTATCTCTGTAATATGCTGATTTTAAGTCCTTTGGGTATAGGCCAAGGAGTGGGATAGCTGGGTCAAATGGTGGTTCCATTCCAAGTTTTCTAAGGAGTCTCCACACTGCTTTCCAGACTGGCTGCACTAGTTTGCAGCCCCACCAGCAATGTATGAGTGTACCTTTCTCCCCACATCCTCGCCAACACCTGTTGTTGTTTGTATTCTTGATAATCGCCATTCTAATTGGGGTGAGATGGAATCTTAGGGTGGTTTTGATTTGCATTTCTCTTATTACGAGAGATGGTGAACATTTTTCCATATGTTTGTTGATTGCTTGTAGATATTCTTCTGTGAAGTGTCTATTCATTTCCTTAGCCCATTTGTCGATTGGATTATTTGCATTCTTGGTGTAGAGTTTTTTGAGTTCTTTATAGATTCTGGAGATTAGTGCTCTATCTGAAGTATGATTGGCAAAGATTTTCTCCCAATCTGTAGGCCTCCTTCTTTGCATGACTGATAGTTTCCTTTGCTGAGAGAAAGTTTTTTAGTTTGAATCTATCCCAGTTATTGATTCTAGCATTTATTTCTGCTATGGGAGTCCTGTTGAGGAAGTCTGGTCCTAAGCCGACATGTTGAAGATCTGGACCTACTTTTTCTTCTATAATCTGCAGGGTCTCTGGTCTGATTCCCAGGTCCTTGATCCATTTTGAGTTGAGTTTCATGCATGGTGAGAGACATGGGTTTAGTTTCATTCTGTTGCATATGGATTTCCAATTCTCCCAGCATCATTTGTTGAAGAGGCTATCTTTTCTCCATTGCATATTTTTGGACCCTTTGTCTAGTATGAGAAAATTGTATTTATTTGGGTTTGTGTCCATGTCCTCTATTCTGTACCATTGATCTACCTGTCTATTTTGATACCAATACCATGCCGTTTTTGTTACTATTGCTTTGTAGTAGAGTTGAAGATCTGGTATTGCAATACCCCCTGCTTCACTCTTTCTGCTAAGGATTGCTTTAACTATTCTGGGTTTTTTATTCTTCCAGATGAATTTCATAACTTTTTGCTCGATTTCTGTAAGGTATGTTATTGGGATTTTAATTGGAATTGCATTGAATCTGTATAGCACTTTTAGTAGTATGGCCATTTTGACAGTATTAATTCTTCCTATCCAAGAACATGGGAGATCTTTGCATCTTCTAAGGTTTTCTTTAATTTCTTTCTTTGGTGTTCTGTAGTTCTCATTGTAGAGGTCTTTAACCCCTTTTGTGTGATTGATTCCCAAGTATTTTATTTTTTTCTAGGCTATTGGGAATGGGGTAGATTTCCTAATTATTCTTTCCAAAGATTCAACACTTCTGTATAAAAATGCATTAGATTTATGTGCATTCATCTTATATCCTGCTACTTTACTGAATTCACTTATGAGTTCTAAATTTTTTCTGGTGGAATTTCCTGGTTACTATAAGTATATAATCATATCATCAGCAAATACAAATAGTTTGAGTTCTTCTTTTCCTATTTGTATCCCTTTAATATCTTTCATCTGTCTAATTGCTCTGGCTAGAGTTTCAAGGGTGATATTGAATAGAAGTGGTGAAAGAGGGCATCCCTGCATTGTTCCAGTTTTTAGGGGGAATGCTTTCAGTTTTTCACCATTTAGAATGATATGAGCCATGGGCTTCGCATAGATGGCCTTTACAATGTTGAGGAATGTTCCCACTATCCCTATTTTTTCTAGTGTTTTGAGCATGAAGGGGTGCTGTATTTTATCCAATGCTTTTTCTGCATCTATTGAAATAATCATGTGATTCATGACTTTAAGTATATTGATATGGTGAATTACATTTATTGACTTCCTGAAGATGAAACAACATTGCATCCCTGGGATGAAACCCACTTGATCATGGTGCACTCTCTTTTTAATATGTTTTTGTATGCGATTTGCTAAAATTTTGTTGAGAATTTTTGCATCGAAGTTCTTTAAGTATATTGGTCTGAAATTTTCTTTCCTCGATGTGTCTCTGTCTGGTTTAGGTATCAGGGTAATATTGACTTCATAGAATGAGTTTGGGAGGGTTCCCTACTCTTCTATTTTATGGAATACTTTGAGAAGTATAAGAATGGGCTCTTCTTTAAATGTTTTGTAGTACTTGGCTGAGAACCCATCTGGTCCTGGACTTTTCTTTGCTGGTAGGCTTTTGATGACTTCTTCTATTTCATTCCTTGAAATTGGTCTATTTAAATTGTGTATGTCCTCCTTGTTTAGTTTAGGCAATTTATATGTCTCTAGAAACCTGTTGATGTCTTTGAAATTTTCTATTTTGTTGGAGTATAGAAGTTCCACATAGCTTCTAATTATGCTTTGTATTTTAATCAGTGTCTGTTGTGATATTTCCTTGCTCATTCTGAATTTTTGTGATTTGGGTTTTCTCTTGTCTTCTCTTCATTAATGTGGCTAAAGGTTTATCAATTTTGTTTATTTTTTCGAAGAAAAAACAATTTATTTTGTCAATTTTTTGTATTGTTTCTTTTGTTTCAATTTTCTTGATTTCAGCTCTGAGTTTAACTATTTCCTGTCTTCTACTACTTTTGGTGTTGGTCTGTTCTTCTTTTTCTAGGGCTTTGAGCTGTAGTGTTAGGTCATTTACTTGTTGAGTTTTACTTCTTTTATTGAATGTGCTCCATGAAATAAATTTTCCTCAGTACTGCTTTCATAGTGTCTCAGAGATTTTGATATGATGTTTCTTTGTCCTCATTGACCTCTAAGAAATTTTTAATTTCCTTCCTAATATCTTCTGTTATCCATTCATCATATAATAGCAAATTTTTTAATCTCCAGGTGTTGGAGTAGTTTCTGTTTTTTACTCTTTCATTTATTTCTAACTTCAATCCATTATAATCTGATAGAATACAAGGTAGTGACTCTATCTTCTTGTATTTGCTAACATTAGCTTTATGGCTTTATATATGGTCTATTTTAGAGAAGGATCCATGTGCTGTTGAGAAGAAAGTGTATTCACTCTTGGATGGTATATTCTATAAATGTCTGTTAAGTCTAAATTATTGATTGTGTTATTGAGATCTATGGTTTCTTTGTTCAGTTTTGTTTGGAAGATCTGTCTAGTGGTGAGAGAGGCGTGTTAAAATCACATAGTATTATTGTGTTACAGTCTATTTGGTTTCTAAAATTGAGGAGGATTTGTTTGACATACATGGATGAGTCACTCTTTGGGCATAGATGTTTATGATTGTTATGTCTTGCTGATTTATGCTTCCCTTGAGCATTATGAAATGTTCTTCTTTATCCCTTCTGACTAACTTTGGCTTGAAGTCCACATTATCTGAAATGAGGATGGATACTCCAGCTTTTTTACTGAGTCCATGTGCATGGTATGTTTTTTACCATCCTTTCACCTTTAGTCTATGGGTATCTCTTTCTATGAGGTGAGTCTCTTGCAGGCAACATACTGTTGGATTTTTCTTTTTAATACAATCTGCCAGTCTATGTCTTTTATTGATGAATTCATGCCATTAACATTCAGGGTTATTATTGTGATATGATTTGTATTCCCTGTCATTTGTTTAATTTATTTTATTTTATTTATTTATTTATTTTTTTGACACGACTTGGTTCCTCCTTTATTTAACAATTCCTTTAGGATAATTCCTCCCTTTGCTGATTTACTTCTTTGTTTTTCATCTCTTTCTCATGGAATATTTTGCTGAGAATATTCTGTAATGCTGGCTTTCTTTTTGTAAATTGTTTTAGCTTTTGTTTATCATGGAAGGATTTTATTTCATCATTAAATTGGAAAGTAAGTTTTGCTGGGTATAAGATTCTTGGTTGGTATCCGTTTTCTTTCAGGGCTTGGTAAATGTTGTTCAAGGTCCTTCTAGCTTTTAGGGTCTGTATTGAAAAATCTGCTGATAACTGTATTGGTTTCCCCCTGAATGTAATTTGGTTCTTTTCTCTCTTTGCCTTTAAAATTCTGTCTTGAATTTGTATGTTAGGTATTTTCATTCTAATGTGCTTTGGTGTGGGTCTGTTGTAATTTTGTGTATTTGGAGTCCTATAAGCCTCTTGAACTTGATTTTCCATTTCATTCTTCAGATTTGGGAAATTTTCTGATATTATTTCATTGAATAGATTGTTCATTCCTTTGGTTTGTTTCTCTAAGCCTTCCTCAATCCCAATAATTCTCAAATTTGGCCTTTTCATGATATCCCATAGTTCTTGGAGTTTCTGATCATGATTTCTTACCATCTTTCTGCTTTGTCAACTATGTTTTCAAGGTTAAATATTTTTTCTTCAATATCTGAGGATCTGTCTTCCAGGTGTTCTATCCTATTGGTTATGCTTTCTATGGAGTTCTTATTTGGTTTATTGTTTCCTTCATTTCAAGGATTTCTGTTTGTTTTTTTTTTCAATATCTCTAACTCTTTATTGAAAAGAACTCTTACTTCCTGTATTTGCTCTTTTAACTGTCGATTCATGCTATTATTCAATGCCTACATTTGCTCTTTCATCTCCTCCTTCAATGCCTGCATTTGCTCGTTCATCTCATCATTTGCTTCCCTGATCATTTTAATTAAGTACATTCTGAACTCCCTTTCTGTCATTTATTCTTCCATGCTGTCATTGGATTTTATTGATATAACATCTAGATTTATTGGGGGCATTTTCTTCCCTTGTTTTCTCATATAGTTCAGGTATCAGTGGACTGCTAAGATATTGCAGATTTCCCCTATTGACATACAATATCCATGATGATTTCTAGTTTATTCCCTCTTATTCTTCAGTAGCCTAACGTCTTGGAGGAAGTTGATAATGCAGTGCTCCACAAGGAAGCTGCCTCTCTGGGGGTGGTGGCCTTCAGTTTGGGTATATTCCCTGCTAGTGGGCAGAAGTGCCTCCACTTGTTGACCAATGGTCATCCAAAGGGGAACTAGGCTGCAGGCTGAGGCAAGGCCTGTTTGTGCCTGTGTCTCTGGTTTTACCATCCTTGTGGGAAAACCTCTCCCAGCAGGGAAGACTCACCTGGTGGGGAGGTCTCGCTGGTCAATTCCCCTCATAGAGGTTCCCCTCAATGTACAACTACCACTGGGCTGGGCTGCCTTCCTCTGCAACATTCCCAGGGGCCCGGACCTACCTCCTGGGCCTGGGAGCCTCACCCTTCACAGATGAGTCTTCTTAGGCTGCCTCTCCTCAGAGAATCTGCCCGCAGTCCTGGAACCTTCACTCCACCCCTAAGGGTGTCTCTGTGTGGCTCTTCCACCAAGAAGCCTCCTAGGTCCTGGGACCCTGCTCTGTACCTTATCACCTGGTATGCGTCTTCTCCTCTGAGCAGCCACCTGGAGCCCCACACAGTCCCTCTGTATCCCAGTGACCTGCCTCTCACCTCTTCCTCTGGACAGCATCCTGGTGTTTCAGTGCAGTCACTAGGAGTCCAAGCTACTCACTGTGCGCCACCTCCTCCTGCCAACTGCCCATAGCCCTGGGAAGTCTCTCCGAGTCCAAGTGACCCACCCCTTTCCTCCTCCTCCTCCAGGCAGTCCCCCGGGTGTTCAGGAGCGGTCCCTCTGAGTTGAAGCGACCTGCCGCATGCCTCCTCCGGGCAGCCGCTCGGAGCTCTGGTGTGGCCGCTCCGAGACCAAGCGACCCACCGCGCTCCTCCTCCAGGCAGCCCCTGGTGTTCAGGAGCAGTCGCTTTGAGTTCAAACAACTCACCACTCGCCTCCTCCTCTGTGCAGCCGCCCGGAGCTATGATGCAGACACTCTGAGTCCAAGCGACCCACCGCGCTCCTCCTCCTCCTCTGGGCAGCACCCCCAGTGTTCAGGAGTGGTTGCTCTGAGTCCAAACAGTTCGCAGCACAGTTCCTCATCTGGCTACCACCTGTAGCTCTGGTGCAGTCACTCCGAGTTCAAGCAACCCACCACCCTCCTCTTGCACCTCCAGGAAGCCCCCTGGTGTTCAGGAGCAGTTGCTCTGAGTCCAAACAGCTCTCTGTGCAGCTCCTCCTCTGGGCAGCTGCCCACAGCCCCAGGGGTTGCTTTGAGTCCAAGTGCTGTGCTGAGTGGTTTTCTCTACGATGCTTCCAGTTGTCCGAGTTCACTGCTGCAGCGGAGGGAGGGGTGTCTCATTGGGCAACTCTACTTCACAAAGTTCCGTGCATTCCAGGACTACTGCCCCATCCAAGATGCCTCCCCAATGGGAGAGACTTACCCGGTGGCTTTGAGTTGGTCCTAAGTCTCTCAATATCTCCTCTTTTGAATCCTGAGTCCTGGAGCAACATGAAATGCAGCCACCCTCTAGTCTGTCATCTTGAAACCCCCATCATCTTTCTTTTGAAAATTGATCGTGATAACTTTACTTACTCTAAGGTCTTTTTTTTCAAGTCCAGTGTATATTGTTTTTTTCTATTCTTTCTTTTCCTTTTGTAGTGTTATAGTAATCATTTAAAGCATACATTTTTTATAGGTGATAAATGTTTTCTTTTAAGCTGTGATTGTTGTTGGGGTTTATTATCTCCCTTTAAAGACCTGCTGGTGAGTGAAACTTGACTATAGAACATGATCATATGTGGACTTGATTTTGGGATATAACCTGTGCTCCAGACATATCCTGAAGATAAGTCTGCACACTAAAAGTACACACAAATGACAGTGGAAGATAAATTCATTTGAATACATGCAAAACCTCAGCTTACTAACACAGAAAAGAGAAGAAAAGCAGTCATTAAGATAGCACCAAAATTTCACAAATTCCCAATAACTTCATCCAATATCTTCTTTCTAACATCCACTGAAGACGTGGAATAAACATGTTTATTAATTTATTGATTTCTGGCATGGAAAAAAAGAAGTATAAAGTTGTTTCTGATTCCATTAATAGGCACTGTGTGTCTGATTTAAGTCTATTGTCAAGGAAGAATGAAATCTCAAACCCAGGCATGGGTAACTGTTAATTCAAAAATGAAATTTTGAGCTTTTGGGAATGATGGTCTTTTAACATTGAATGTGTTCACTGGCCATTTTAGTTATGTATTTTCCTACTTTCAACTGTTTCTTCCTAAGTCTCAAATTTATTTTTTATCATATAAGGAGGTCAATATGGATGAAAACAGAAACAATATTCAAATGACTGCCTCAATTGCTAGGACACAGTTTTCCATTAAGCTTCCATGATTTCTAATGTGATTTTCATGTTGATGTCTAGTTAAATTCTTTTAGTTTTAAGTGTTAGGTTATAATGTTTGATTCCCAAAACCGTATATTATGAGGTCATTTCATTTGGCCTAATTTACTTTCTGGAAGCAAGGAAGAGAGAGAGACCAGGAATTTACTTTTTTGTGTGTTGTGCTGGGGATTGAACCCAGGGTCTTGTGCTTGCAAGGCAAATGAGACCAGGAATTTAAATTGACACATTTACTTACCTGCTGCTGGGTATTTTCTGTTCCATCAATCTCTCCTGCTCTTCTACTTGGTGACATGACTCTGCTGATGAATGCATAGGTTTACATTAATTACTTAAAACTTTAAGAGTGAAAAATCTGGTCAAATAAAAAGGAATATTTGTAACAATCATATCATTTCATTTTCACAATTAGAATTTTAAATTAAGTTTGATTTTTGGTGAATGCTTATGCTGTTTGAAACATTTTATTGTTGTTTCAGCCTGGTGATCATTCCCAGGGACATGTACATACTAAAACTTCCAGACCTTTTTTAAAATTTGGAGTCAGAGGGTTTGTAAATTCTCTGGCTGACTGGAAACCTGACATCAGCCTGCCTCATCTTCCCAAGAATTTGCTAACACAGATCCTCTCTGCATCTAGGGCATATTGGTTTATATAGGGAGTAATTAGGCTGCTCAAATACTTCAGAGACACTAGAGGTCACCATGTTCAATGCATATAATGACTCAAAGGTTCGCCTACTCAAGGAAAAAGGATATTTTGCAGAAAAAATATTAAATTTTAATGGAAAGAAGAAACTTCACACTGTTTACTGTCTTTGTCCTAAGAGTAATTTTTCAAGAACCACTCACTGCACATCACTTTTGATGTCTGCAAAAAAAAAAAAAAAAAACACTGATCATGTTTCTTTTCCTATCCTTTCCTCTTCCAGTCTGCCTCTGTGGACCACTTTTCAGGAAAACCATCCCAAGACAAAACCAATCACTTTCTAATAAAGTTATACTTTCATATTTAAAATAATACTGCCAGAAGCTTTAGTTGCATGTCAAGACCTGCTGTCCTAGGGGGTATCATGAGAGAAAAATTTTCTTCAGTCTTTGTAAGTAAGAAAAAGGTTGTAGCTGAACTCTGACCAAAGAAATTTATCACTGATCTATGGTGGCCTGGGGAGGGAGGAGAGGCAAGGAAATCTCAGGCACATTATATTCTGAAGTTATTATTATATAAGCAGACTGTTGGGTTAATTCAAACCTGAACCCCAAGCCTTTAAAACCACAATAAGTTCATTTTTGACCCACTCTGCCTTCTTCTGGATACTCCCTATCAAAGATACTTACCAGCAGATATTTGGCTAAAATAAAAGGTCCAGAGGCCTGTGATCTCAGGGACTCTGGAGGCTGCTGCAGGAGGTTCTCTGGTTCAGAGCCAGCCTCCCTAAATTAGGGAGGGCCTAAGCAACTTAAGACAAACCATGTCTGTAAATATAAATGTACAAAGGGAAGAGGTGATGGCTCAGGGGATATGTGACCCTGGGTAAAATACATGGTAGCAAAAAAAAAAAAAAAAAAAAAAAAAAAACTCACCCAATTTTCAAACTTCCTATGGTCCTGTTTACTGCATATCCTCTCAGACATCATTGCACTGGATTAGCTTCCAGAAAGCATAAAAATTTAACAATTTTAAAACACCAAGTGACTCATTAAAAAATCAATTAAGGAATTCAATGAACAAGAAGAACAAAGATACTCTGAAAACATAAAGTTCAAGATATCTTTTCCTGAGTAGAAAACAAACTTTATTTTGAATCAAATTAAGCTTTGCACTTCCAAAGTATAAAATACCAAAGTTTTCCTGTGTCAAATAAAAATGAGGAATATCCACCTTCACATAAAAACAAAAAACAAATAAAGGAAAAAAATAACAAAATCAAAATATTCAAGACAAGTTTCAATAATAATAATGTAAAATCTGGTCTGAGTGACCAAAATACTGATACTGTTCATATCACCCAATTTGAGAAATATAATCCATGGAAAATTTAAAAATACAAAAAATACACTGACAAAGAGAACAAAAAAAAATAAGAAATAAACCATTAAAGGAATCAAGAAAACACCTACATTTATAAAAGCTTCCTCATTCAGTACCATATTATGTATATGATGTGCAGAAAACTACAACTAAAGCAAGGTAGTTTTTATTACTTGCAAAATTTTTAAGATATGAAGAAATTTTGAACTATGTCTATAAAACACCACAGTTATCACTAAAATATGCATTTCTCAAAACAATGGGCAAAAAGTTCCCATTTTGGGGAAATATATTGTTTGTTTTACACAGTGAAACTGAGAAAAATTATATCAAATGAGAAATCTTTTTCTCTAATCTTAAGTACCCCAATAATGCAAATCTTGGGAAATGTAATTTTTTTCAATTCAGACTTGAAACAGGTTATTATAAAAAAAATACAAATCTCATTGCTTGCCAAGAGATTTTCCAAAATTAAACATTGCTTAAACCACCACAATGTTCTGAAATCATATTACTGACTTTTATACCTGCTTTTATTTTTTTAATGATAACTGTACAGTCTAACAATCTAGATCAAACCCTGTAATATATGTCACAGTTCACATAAAAAAATAATCAAACTTCACATTTTTGTTAAAATCATGATATTAAGATATCCATAAAAATTAACTAGGATTTATCACTGGACAACCATGGACCCACAGAGCATTGTCTTATGCCATTCTGTGAAAAGTCTTTGCTCCTTCTGTACTTTCGGCTTCCTCTTCTGAAACATCTTCTTCACCTGCCTCTTGTTCCTCCTCCACTTTTTTCTAAGGTTGAAAAAATTCTGGTAATGATTTTTTTTAAATTTATTTTTATTGTAAACAAATGGGATACATGTTGTTTCTGTTTGTACATGAAGTAAAGGCATACCATTTGTGTAATCATACATTTACAAAGGGTAATGTTGTTTGATTGATTCTGTTAATTTTTACTTCCCCCAAACCCTACCACTCCTCTTTTTCCTTTACACAGACCCTGTTTCTGCATTTCCTGCCCCCTTCAAACCTCCCATTATGTGTCATCATCTGCTTATCAATAGGATCATTTGTCCTTTGGTATTTTGAGATTGGCTTATCTCACTTAGCAAAATATTCTCCAATTTTATCCATTTGCCTGCAAATGCCATAATTTTACTATTCTTTGTAGCTGAGTAATATTCCATTGTATATATATATATACCACAGTTTCTTTATCCATTCATCAATTGAAGGACATCTAAGTTGGTTCCACAATCTGGGTCTTGTGAATTGAGCAACTATGAACATTGATGTGACTGTGTTTCTGTAGTATGCTGATTTTAAGTCCTTTGGGTATAGGACAAGGAATGGGATAACTGGATCAAATGATGGTTCCATTCCAGCTTTCTAAGGAATTTCCACACTGTTTTCCAGAGTGGCTGCACTAATTTGAAACCCCACCAGGATTGTATGAGTGTACATTTTTCCCCACATCCTCTCCAACACATATTGTTGCTTGTATTCTTGATAATTGTCATTCTAATTAGGGTGAGATGGAATCTTAGGATACTTTTGATTTGCATATCTCTTATTACTAGAGAGGTTGAACATTTTTCATATATCTGTTGATTGCTTGTACATCTTCTGTGAAGTGTCTGTTAATTTTCTGAGCCCATTTGTTGGTGGGTTATTTGTATTCTTCGTGTGGAGGTTTTTGAGATCTTTATATATTCTGCAAATCAGTTCTGCATCTGAAGTATGAGTGGAAAAGATTTTCTCCCACTCTGTAGATTCTCTCTTCACACTGCTGATAGTTTCCTTTGCTGAGAGAAAGCTTTTTACTTTGAATCTATCCCAGTTGTTGATTCCTGCTTTTTTTTTATTGTGCTATGGGAGTCCTGTTAAGGAAGTCTGATCCCAAGGCAACATGTTGAAGATTTCGACCTACTTTTTCTTCTATAAGATGAAGGGTCTCTGGTCTGATTCCAAGGTCCTTGATCCATTGTGAGTTGAATTTTGTGCAGGGTGAGAAATAGGGGTTTAGTTTCATTCTGTTCCATATGAATTTCCAATTCTCCCAGCACCATTTGTTGAAGAGGCTATCTTTTCTCCATTGCATACTTTTGGCCGCTTTGTCTAGTATGAGAAAATTGTATTTATTTGGGTTTGCGTCCATGTCCTCTATTCTGTACTATTGATCTACCTGTCTATTTTGGTACCAATACCATGCCATTTTTGTTACTATTGCTTTGTAGTATAGTTGAAGTTCTGGTATTGCAATACCCCCTGTTTCATTCTTCATGCTAAGGATTGCTTTAGCTATTGTGGGTTTCTTATTCTTCCAGATACTTTTCATGATTGCTTGCTCTATTTCTGTAAGGTATATCATTCAGATTTTAATTGGAATTGCATTGAATCTGTATAGCACTTTTGGTAGTGTGGCCATTTTTGCAATATTATTTCTGCCTATCAAGGATCATGGGAGATCTTTCCATCTTCAAAGGTCTTCCTCAATTTCTTTCTTCAATGTTTTGTAGTTTTTATTGTAGAGATCTTTTACCTCTTTGGTTTGATTGATTCCAAAGTATATTATTTTTTTTTAGGTTATTGCAAATGGAGTTGTTTTCCTCATTTCCCTTTCAGATGTTTCATTGCTTGCATATAATAATGATTTAGATTTATGTGTGTTGATTTTATAGCCTGCTATTTTGCTGAATTCATTGATGAGGTCTAGAAGGTTTCTGGAGGAGTTTTTTGGATCCTCTAAATATAGAATCGTGTCATCAGCAAATAGGGATAGTTTGAGTTCCTCTTTTCCTATTCATATCCTTTAATTTCTTTACTCTGTCTAATTGCTCTGGCTAGAGTTTCAAGGACAATGTTGAATAGAAGTGGTGAAAGAGGACATCCCTGTCTCGATCCCATTTTAAAAGGAAATGGTTTCAGTTTTTCTCCATTAAGAATGATGTTGGCCATGGGCTTAGCATACATAGGCTTTATGATGTTCAGTTATGTTCCTACTATCCCTATATTTACTAGTGTTTTGAGCATGAAGGGGTGTTGTATTTTGTCGAACACTTTTTCTCTGTCAATTGAAATAACCATATAGTTCTTATCCTTATGTCTATTGACATGATGGATCACATTTATTGATTTACGGATGTTAAACCATCCTTGCATTTCAGAGATGAACCCCACTTGATCATGGTGCATAATTTTCTTAATATGTTTTTGGATATGGTTTGCCAATAATTTGTTAAGGATCTTTGCATCTATATTCATCAAGGATATTGCTCTAAAATTTTCTTTCCTTGATGTGTCTTTGCCTGGTTTGGGTATGAGGGTGATATTAGCTTCATAGAATGAGTTTGGTGTGGTGTAGTCCCTTTCTATTTCCTGGAATACTTTGAGAAACATTGGAATGAGTTCTTCTTTGAAGGTCTTGTAGAACTCGGCTGAGAATTCATCTGGTCCTGGGCTTTTTTTGGATGGTAGATTTTTAATGGCTTCTTCTATTTCATTGCTTGATATTGATCTGTTGAAATTGTGTATGTCCTCCTGGTTCAGTTTGGGAGGAGCATATGTCTCTAGAAATTTGTCAATGTCTTCAGTAGTTTCTAATTTGTTGGAATACAGATTTTCAAAGTAGCTTCTCATTATGCTATGTATCTCAGTGGTGTCTGTCATGACATTTTCTTTTTCATCACAAATTTCACTAATTTGATTTTTCTCTCTTGTTAGTGTGTCTAAGGGTTTGTCTATTTTGTTTCCTTTTTCAAAGAACCACCTTTTTGTTTTGTCAAGTTTTTTAATTGTTTCTTTTGTTTCAATTTCATTGATTTCAACTCTGATTTTAATTATTTCCTGTCTTCTACTACTTTTGCTGTTATTCCTTTTCTTTTTCTAGGTCTTTGAGTTGTAATATTAGGTCATTTAGTTGTTGACTTTTCATTCTTTTCTGGAATGTGCTCCATTCAATGAATTTTCCTCTTAGTATCGCTTTCATAGTGTCCCAGAGATTTGATATGTTGTATCGTCATTCTCATTGACCTCTAAGATATTTTTTATCTCATCCCTGATGTTTTCTGTTATCCATGTTTCATTCAATAGCACATTATTTAGTCTCCAGGTGTTGGAATAATTTCTGTTTTCTATTTTGTCTTTGATTTCTACTCTCAGTCTATTATGATCTGATAGAACACAAGGCAGTATCTCTATTTTTTGCATTTCCTAAGGGCTTCTTTGTGGCATAACATATGGTCTATTTTTGAGAAGGTTCCATGTGCTGCTGAGAAGAAAGTGAATTCACTGGTGGATGGATGGAATATTCTATATATGTCTATTAAGTCTAGGTTATTGATTGTGTTATTGAGTTCTATGGATTCTTTGGTTGGTTTTTGTTTGGAAGATCTATTTAGTGGTGACTGCAGTGTGTTAAAGTCACCAAAAATTATTGTGTTGTGGTCTATTTGATTCCTGAAATTGAGAAGGGTTTGTTTGATGTACAGGGATGCACCATTGTTTGGAGCATAAATTTTTAGTATCATTATGTCTTCCTGATTTATGGTTCCCTTAAGCAGTATGAAATGTCCTTCTTTATCCATTCTGACTAACTTTGGCTTGAAGTCCACTTTATCTGATATAAGGATATAAACCCCTGCTTTTTTACTGAGTCCATGTGCATGGTAGGTTCTTTCCCATCCTTTCAATTTAGTCTGTGGATGTCTTTTTCTATGAGATGAGTCTCTTGCAGGCAGCATATTGTTGTCTTTCTTTTTTATCCATTCTGCCAGTCTATGTCTTCTTATTGATGAGTTTAGGCCATTAACATTCAGGGTACTTTTGAGATATGATTTGTAATCCCAGTCATTTGGGCTTATTTTTGGATTTTAAGTTGGCTTGGCTTTTCCTTTGAGTGGTTTTTCTCTAAGGTAGTTGGTCCTTTTGCTGGCCTCCATTGTTGTTTTTCATTTCCACCTCATGGAATATTTTGTTGAGAACATTCTGTAGTGCAGGCTTTCTATTTGTTTAACTATTTCTATTCTTTTAACTTCTGTTTATCATGGAAGGGTTTTATTTCATTTTCAAATCTGAAGGTTAGTTTTGCTGGGTATAGGATTCTTGGTTGGTAACCATGTTCTTTCGGAGTTTGAAATATGTTGATCCAGACCCTTCTAGCTTTTACAGTCTGGGTTGAGAAGTTTGCTGCTATCCATATTGGTCTACCCCTATATGTAATCTGATGCTTTTCTCTCACAGTCTCCAAAATCCTATCTTTATTTTGAATATTAGGCATTTTCATCATAATGTGCCTTGGTGTGAATCTGTTGTGATTTTGTGCATTTGGTGTTCTTGTATTTGATTTTCCATTCTTCAGGTTTGGAAAATTTTCTGATATTATTTCATTGAATAGGTTGTTCATTCCTTTGGTTTGTATATGTGTGTCTTCCTCAATCCCAATAATTCTTAAATTTGACCTTTTCATGATGTCCCATAGTTCTTGTAAATTCTGTTCATGATTTCTTACCATCTTCTCTGTTTGGCCCACTTTGTTTTCAAGATTAAATATTTTGTCTTCATTGTCTGAGGTTCTGCCTTTAAAGTGGTCTAGACTTTTGGTGATGCTTTCCATTGAGTTTTTTATTTGCTTTATTGTTTTCTTCATTTCAAGGATTTCCATTTGTTTTTTTTTTTTTTTGAGAATCTATCTCTCTTTTGAAATGATCTTTTGCTTCCTGCAGTTGCTCTATCAGTTTATTGGTATTATCATTCATTGCCTTCATTTGCTCTCTTATATCATCCTTTGCTTCATGAATCATCTTAATATGTATAATCTGAAGTTCTTTTCTGACATGTCTTCTACCATACTGACATTGAGTTCTATTAATATAGAATCTAGATTTGTTTGGATCATTTTCTTCCCTTGTTTTTTCATGTTGTTCATGTATCTTCCCCTCTAGGAGTGCAGATCTGCGGTATTACAGATTTCCCCTTATAGGCTTATACTGGCCCTATAGGTTTCCAAAACCTTTTCTTTAAGGGGAGATCAATATTAAAAGTGTCAAATTCAGACTCTGTGCAATCCTAGACCAAATAGTCCCTATGAGGACAGTAACAATATTGTCATAATAAACAGAATGAGTTCAAATACTATTTTCAGTAAAACAAACAGATTTGCAATAAGGTCTGTAGTTTCTAATGGAGGACAAAGGATGCAGAGGAATGTAGAATGTAATTGTTAATGGGATAAGAAAATATAGAAGTTCTAGATAATAGAATGTGTGAGAGTGTAATCAAAAGAAATTGGAGGAGGTTTCAAGATGGCAGACTAGAGGGCGGCTGCATTTCATGTTGCTCCAGGACGCAGGATTCAAAAGAGGAGATAGTGAGAGAATTGGGACCAACTCAAAGCCGCCGGGTGAGTCTCTCCAGTTGGGGAGGCGTCCCAGATGGGGCAGTAGTCCCAGAAAGCAGGGAACTTTGTGAAGTAGAGTTGCCCGGCGAGATGCCCCTCCCCCCGCTGGAGCGGTAAACACGGACAACAAGGATCATCGTAGAGAAGGCGCCTAAGCACAGCGCTTGGACTTGGAGCAACCACTGGGCTCCGGGCGGCTACATGAGGAGGAGCTGCGTGGTGAGCTGTTTGGACACAGAATGACCACTCCTGAAAACTGGGGGGGTTGCCCAGAGGAAGAGAAGAAGTGCGGCGGATCGCTTGGTCTACGAGTGACTGCATCAGAGCCACAGGTGGTTGCCAGAGGAGGAGGCGAGTGGTGAGTTGTTTGGAATCAAACGAACCGCTCCTGAACACCAGTGGCCTGCCTGGAGGAGGAGCGCGGTGGGTCACTTGGTCTCCGAGCGACTGCTACTGAACACCCGGGGGGCTACCCCGAGGAGGAGGAGGTACAGGGTGGGTCACGTGGACTCGGAGTGACTGCCTAGGGCTACGGGCAGTTGGAGGGAGGAGGAGATGTGAAGTGAGTAGCTTGGACTCAGAAAATTTCCCAAATCTGAAGAATGAAATGGAAAATCAAGTTCAAGAGGCGTATAGGACTCCAAATACACAAAATTACAACAGACCCACACCAAGGCACATTAGAATGAAAATACCTAACATACAAAATAAAGACAGAATTTTAAAGGCAAAGAGAGAAAAGAACCAAATTACACTCAGGGGGAAACGAATACAGATATCAGCAGATTTTTCAATCCAGACCCTAAAAGCTAGAGGGCCTGGAACAACATTTTTCAAGCTATGAAAGAAAATGGATGCCAACCAACAATCTTATACCCAGCAAAACTTACCTTCAAATTTGATGATTAAATAAAATCATTCCATGATAAACAAAAGCTAAAAGAATTTACAAAAAGAAAGCCAGCATTACAGAACATTCTCAGCAAAATATTTCATGAGGAAGAGATAAAAAACAAAGAAGCAAATCAGCAAAGGGAGGAATTATCCTAAAGATACTGTCAAATAAAGGAGGAACCAAGGTGTGTCAAAAAAATAAATAAATAAAATTTATAAAATGAACCAATTGACCGGGAATACAAATCATATCTCAATAATAACCCTGAATGTTAATGGCCTGAATTCATCAATCAAAAGACATAGACTGGCAGATTGGATTAAAAAGAAAGATCCAACAATATGTTGCCTGCAAGAGACTCACCTCATAGAAAGAGATACCCATAGACTAAAGATGAAAGGATGGGGAAAAACATACCATGCACATGGACTCAGCAAAAAAGCTGGAGAATCCATCCTCATTTCAGATAATGTGGACTTCAAGCCAAAGTTACTCAAAAGGGATAAAGAAGGACATTTCATACTGCTTAAGGGAAGCATAAATCAGCAAGATAAAACAATCATAAACATCTATGCCACAAACAGTGGCTCATCCATGTATGTCAAACAAATCCTCCTCAATCTCAGAAACCAAAGAGATCAAAACACAATAATACTAGGTGATTTTAACAGGCCTCTCTCACCACTGGACAGATCTTCCAAACAAAAATTGAACAAAGAAACCATAGATCTCAATAACACAATCAATAATTTATACTTAACAGACATTTATAGAATACACCATCCAACCAAGAGTGAATACACTTTCTTCTCAGCATCACATGGATCCTTATCTAAAATAGACCATATATTATGCCACAAAGCTAATGTTAGCAAATACAAAAAGATAGAGACACTACCTTGTATTCTATCAGATCATAATGGATTAAAGTTAGAAATGAATGAAAGAGTAAAAAACAGAAACTACTCCAATAGCTGGAGATTGAAAAATATGCTATTATATGATGAATGGATAACAGAAGATATTAGGAAGAAAATTAAAAAATTCTTAGAGGTCAATGAGAACAAAGAAACATCATATCAAAATCTCTGGGACACTATGAAAGCAGTACTTAGAGGAAAATTTATTTCATGGAGCGTATTCAATAAAAGAAGTTAATCTCAACAAATAAACAACCTAACACTACACCTCAAAGCCCTAGAAAAAGAAGAACAGACCAACACCAAAAGTAGTAGAAGACAGGAAATAGTTAAACTCAGAGCTGAAATCAACAAAATTGAAACAAAAGAAACAATACAAAAAATTGAAAAAATAAATAGTTTGTTCTTTGAAAAAATAAACAAAATTGATAAACCTTTAGCCACACTAACAAAGAGAAGACGAGAGAAAACCCAAATCACTAAAATTCGGAATGAACAAGAAAATATCACAACAGACATGACTGAAATACAAAACATAATTAGAAGCTGTTTTGAAAATCTATACTCCAACACAATAGAAAATTTCAAACACATCAACAGGTTTCTAGAGACATATGAATTGCCTAAACTAAACGAGGAGGACATACACAATTTAAATAGACCAAATTCAAGTAATGGATTAGAAGAAATCATCAAAAGCCTACCAACAAAGAAAAGTTCAGGACCAGATGGGTTCTCAGCCGAGTTCTACAAAACCTTTAAAGAAGAGCTCATTCCAATACTTCTCAAAGTATTTCATAAAATAGAAGAGTAGGGAACCCACCCAAACTCATTTTATGAAGCCAATATTACCCTGATACCTAAACCAGACAGAGACACATCGAGGAAAGAAAATTTCAGACAAATATCCTTAATGAACATCGACGCAAAAATTCTAAACAAAATCTTAGCAAATCGCATACAAAACATATTAAAAAGATAGTGCACCATGATTAAGTGGGTTTCATCCCAGGGATGCAAGGTTGGTTCAATATCAGGAAATCAATAAATGTAATTCACCATATCAATAGACTTAAAGTCAAGAATCACATGATTATTTCAATAGATGCAGAAAAAGCATTTCATAAAATACAGCACCCCTTCATGCTCAAAACACTAGAAAAAATACGGATAGTGGGAACATTCCTTAATATTGTAAAGGCCATCTATGCTAAGCCCATGGCTAATATCATTCTAAATGGTGAAAAACTGAAAGCATTCCCCCTAAAAACTGGAACAAGGCAGGGATGCCCTCTTTCACCACTTCTTTCCAATATCGTCCTTGAAACTCTCCCAGAGCAATTAGACAGACCAAAGAAATTAAAGGGATACAAATAGGAAAAGAAGAACTCAAACTATGTCTATTTACGAATTATATGATTATATACTTAGAGGAACCAGAAAATTCCACCAGAAAACATTTAGATCTCATAAGTGAACTCAGTAAAGTAGTGAGATATAAGATCAATGCACATAAATCAAAGGCATTTTTAACATAAGTGATGAATCTTCAGAAAGAGAAATTAGGAAATCTACCCCATTCACAATACCATCGAAAAAAATAAAATACTTGGGAATCAATCTCACAAAAGTGGTGAAAGACCTCTACAATGAGAACTACAGAACACTAAAGAAAGAAATTAAAGAAAACCTCAGTAGATAGAAAGATCTCCCATGTTCCTGGATAGGAAGAATTAATACTGTCAAAATGGCCATACTACCAAAAGTGCTATACAGGTTCAATGCAAATCCAATTAAAATCCCAATGATGTACCTTACAGAAATAGAGCAAGCAATTATGAAATTCATCTGGAAAATAAAAAACCCAGAATAGCTAAAGCAATACTTGGCAGAAAGAGTGAAGCAGGAGGTATCACAATACCAGATCTTCAACTCTACTACAAAGCAACAGTAACAAAAACGGAATGGTATTGGTACCAAAATAGAAAGGTGGATCAATGGTACAGAATAGAGGATAAGGACAAACCCAAATTAATACAATTTTCTCATACTAGACAAAGTGTCCAAAAATATGCAATGGAGAAAAGATAGCCTCTTCAACAAATGGTGCTAGGAGAATTGGAAATCCATATGCAACAGAATGAAACTAAACCCATATCTCTCACCATGCACAAAACTCAACTCAAAATGGATTAAGGACCTCGGAATCAGACCAGAGACCTTGCATCTTATAAAAGAAAAAGTAGGTCCAGAGCTTCAAAATGTCGGTTTAGGACCAGACTTCTTCAACAGGACTCCCATAGCACAAGAAATAAAAGCAAGAATCAATAACTGGGATAGATTCATACTAAAAAGCTTTCTCTCAGCAAAGGAAACTCTCAGCAATGCAAAGAAACAGCCTACAGAGTGGGAGAAAATCTTTGCCAATCATACTTCAGATAGAGCACTAATCTCCAGAATCTATAAAAAACTCAAAAAACTCTTCACCAAGAATGCAAATAATCCAATCGACCAATGGGCTAAGGAAATGAATAGACACTTCACAGAAGAAGATCTACAAGCAATCAACAAACATATGGAAAAATGTTCACCATCTCTCGTAATAAGAGAAATGCAAATCAAAACCACCCTAAGATTCCATCTCACCCCAATTAGAATGGCGATTATCAAGAATACAAACAACAACAGGTGTTGGCGAGGATGTGGGGAGAAAGGAACACTCATACATTGCTGGTGGGGCTGCAAATTAGTGCAGCCACTCTGGAAAGCAGTGTGAAGACTCCTTAGAAATCTTGGAATGGAACCACCATTTGACCCAGCTATCCCACTCCTTGGCCTATACCCAAAGGACTTAAAATCAGCATATTACAGAGAAACAGCCACATCAATGTTCATAGCTGCTCAGTTCACAATAGCCAGATTGTGGAACCAACCTAGATGTCCTTCAATTGAGGAATGGATAAAGAAACTGTGGTATATATATACAATGGAATATTACTCAGCCATAAAGAATGATAAAATTATGGCATTTGCAGGCAAATGGATGAAATTGGAGAATATCATGCTAAGTGAGATAAGCCAATCTCAAAATACCAAAGAACAAATGATATCACTAATAAGTGGATCATTACACATATTGGGTTGGTAGGAGTTAGTGTTAGGTTTAGAGTTAGGGTTAGGGAGGGATGTAAGAATGGAGGACGGAAGGACTGTATAGAGAGAAAAGAGGGGTGGGAGAGGTGGGGTAAGGGAAAAAATAACAGAATGAATCAAACAACATTACCCTATGTAAATTTATGATTACACAAGTGGTATGCCTTTACGCCATGTACAAAGAGAGAAACAACATGTATCCCATTTTTTTACAATAAAAAAAAAGAAATTGGATGTTAGCATACAAAAAGGAGAAATATACTCTGAAGGAACAGGTAAACAAAAGGAAAAGAGAGTAAGAAAAGTAAAGAGATAAAAACTTAAAATTTTTCAATAAGGAGAAAAAAGAAAATCTACAGTGTAACAGTCATATAATAATCAAACATCCTAGTCTTCAGTAGCCTGATGCATGAGAGGTACCTGAATATGAGCTTCAAGTCTCCAGCTGGTGTCTCAGAATGGGTTTTGCGCTACCTAATGATCAGAGCTACAGCTTCCAGGATTACCCAAGATGGCTGCTCTTATTCCAAATGTGTTGGCAAATGGGGAGTGGCAGCTTAGGGTGTGGACGTGGTCAGCTGGAGGTCCTGGAGGTGGGGTTGTTTGGTCAGGCAGGGGTCCTGGAGGTCGAGTGTGTTTGGTGTGTTTGCAGAATCCTGGAGGCTTGGTGCAATCAATCAGTTTGGGGTCTGGTGATAGGTCACAGTCAGTTGTTCTGGGAGTCCTGGTGGCAGGGAGTAGTCAGTTGATGTGAGGGCCCCGGAGGCAGGGAGTGATTGGTTGGACTGAGGGATTCTGGAGGGGTGCTCAGTCATAGAGCAACTTCTGAGAGAAATTTCCAGTCATAGAAAACATAATGTTTGGTCTGCATGGCATCCCTCTTTATGCTGGGTCAAAAGACCCTATGCTATGTCATATCCCGCATGGTTCCAGTGAATATTAAAGTTTAAAACAGTGGATTTCTATCAAGAATGATAATGTCTCCCATGAAACACTGTGCAATATCTGGGGATATCTTCAGATTTTACATCTGGGGAGGGGAGCTGGGCAGTGGTACTATCAACCACTGAGATACTTTTGAACATCCAACAATATACATAAGGAAGTTCATACAAATAAAAATTATATGCTCAAAGTGGGCAATAAAGTCAAGCTTGGGAAACCATGGTTTAAAATAAATCTTTGAAGTGAGCCCTATACAAGTGAAATGCACTGGGACTTCTGTTGAACTTAGGGGAGTATAAGAAGAAAGTGGATTTTCTTCTTCCTTCCTGACAGTGAACAATGGCTTTCTTTGATCATCTTGTGAACAGTCACTCAGGGCCAAGACTGCAACAAGGTAAGGAGAACTGAGGTATTAAGAAACACAGTATCTTAATAATATTATCTGGGTCCTAAGGATCTCCTCAATTCTGTCCTCAGAATTCTTGCTACATGACCAAAAGGTAGACTCAGTTTTTTTTTTTTTCCTAAACTACTTATACACTTATAAGGAAAAACAACTGAAAACACAGGGCATGCTCTAGAAGGGCTATCATCACATTAAAGTTTACATTAGTTATCTATCAGTTATGTCACTAAAGAAAAACAAATTGCCTAAGCATATGCAGAGTGAATACTAAGCACTTATTATGCATCATTAGAATAATGTGAGCATTACAGACCTATCTTTTAGAAATACATTTAGAAAACCCATTATTTTATGCTTTTCAGTCTCTTCAAATTAAGTTATTATAAGGTGTAGTCTTTTTTATTGTAAACAAATGAGATACATGTTGTTTCTTTGTACATGGAGTCAAGGCATACCATTTGTATAATCATAAATTTACATAGGGTAATGTTCTTTGATTCATTCTATTATTTTTTTTTCTTTCCCCCACCCTTCCCACCCCTCTTTTCCCTCTATACAGTCCTTCCTTCCTCCATTCTTGCCATCCTCCCTAACCCTAACCCTAAACCTAACCCTAACCCCAACACTAACCCCTCCCACCCCCAATTATATGTCCTCCTCCGCTTATCAGCAACATCATTTGTCCTTTAGTTTTTTGAGATTGGCTTATCTCACTTAGCATGATATCCTCCAATTTCATCCATTTGCCTGCAAATTCCATAATTTTCTCATTCTTTCTGGTGGAGTAATATTCCATTGTATATATATGCCACGGTTTCTTTATCCATTCATCAATTGAAGGACATCTAGGTTGGTTCCAAAATCTGGCTATGGTGAATTGAGCAGAAATGAACATTGATGTGGCTGTATCTCTGTAGTATGCTGATTTTAAGTCCTTTGGGTATAGGCCAAGGAGTGGGATAGCTGGGTCAAATGGTGGGTCCATTCCCAGCTTTCTGAGGAATCTCCATACTGCTTTCCAGAGTGGCTGCACTAATTTGCAACCCCACCAGCAATGTATGAGTGTACATTTTTCCCCACATCCTCTCCAACACTTATTGTTGCTTGTGTTCTTGATAATCACCATTCTAATTGGGGTGAGATGGAATCTTAAGGTAGTTTTGATTTGCATTTCTCTTATTACTAGAGATGTTGAAACTTACCATCTTCTCTATTTGTTCAACTTTGTTTTCAAGATTAAATATTTTGTCTTCAGTGTCTGAGGTTCTGTCTTCCAGGTGTTCTATCCTATTGGTTATGCTTTCTATGGAGTTTTTAACTTGGTTTATTGTTTCCTTCATTTCAAGGATTTCTGTTTGTTTGTTTTTTCAGTATCTCTAACTCTTTATTGAAATGATCTCTTGCTTCCCGTGTTTGCTCTTTAACTGTTGATTGGTGTGATCATTTAATGCCTGCATTTGCTCTTTCATCTCCTCCTTCAATGCCTGCATTTGCTCTTTCATCTCCTCATTTGCTTCCCTGATTGTTTTAATTATGTACATTCTGAACTCCCTTTCTGACATTTCTTCTGCTGTGCTGTCATTGGGTTTTATTGATATAGTATATAGGTTTGCTTGGGACATTTTCTTCCCTTGTTTTCTCATATTGGTCAGATATCAGTGGGATTCTGAGATATTGCAGATTTCTGCTATTGACTTATAGTGTCCCTGTAGATTTCCAGTATATCACCTCCCAGCATTCAGTAGCCTGAAATCTTGGAGGAACTTGATAATGCAGTGCTTCCGATTAAAGCTGCCCCTAGCCCGCTACTGGTTCCAGGGCTTGGAGCTGGCTCTGTGTGGAAAGGCTCTCACTGGGGGTCTGCTCCAAGAAGCTGGCTGTGGAAGGAGCCTGCTGCTGGAGGGAGCAGGGCTGCATGGAGAAGTCTCTGGCTGCCCTACCCTAGTCCCAGAAGCTGTCTGCTGGCAGGAGCTCGCCGCTGACTCCGGGACTTGGAGCTGGCTCTGTGCAGAAAGGCTCTCACTGTGGGGCCTGCTCCAAGAAGCTGGCCATGGAAGGAGCCTGCTGCAGGAGGGAGCAGGGCTACCTGGGGAAGACTCTAGCTGCTCTGCCCTGCTCTGAGAAACCGCCCCTGTCCAGGCCTGCCACCCAGGCCGAGCTTCACCCAGTTGGGGTGACTCACCTCATGGCTCTATGTTAGTCTGAGTCTCTCAATACCTCCCCTTCTTGAATCCTGGGTTCTGGAGGGATAGGAGATGCAGTCACCCTCTAGTCCATCTTAGATCACCCTGTGGAAAGAGCCTGCCACTGGAGGGAGCAGGGCTACTTGGAGAAGTCTCTGGCTGCCCTGCTCTGGTCCCATAGGCTGCTTGCAGGCCAGAGCTCGCTGCTGCCTCTGGTACTTGGAGTTGGCTCTGTGCAGAAAGGCTCTCACTGGGCGGTCTGCTCCAAGAATCTGGCCGTGAAAGGAGCCTGCCACTGGAGGGAGCAGGGCTGCTTGGGGAAGTCCCTGGCTGCCCTGTCCTGGTCCCTGAAGCTACCTGCGGGCTGGAGCTCACCACTGGCTCCGGGACTTGTAGCTGGTTCTGTGCAGAAAGGCTCTCACTGGGGGGCCTGCTCCAAGAAGCTGGCCATGGAAGGAGTCCACTGCTGGAGGGAGCAGGGCTACCTGGGGAAGACTCTAGTTGCCCTGCCCTGCTCTGAGAAACTGCCCCTGTCTGGGCCTGACACCCAGGCTGAGCTTCCAGGTGTAGTCTTTTCTAGTAACTTTTTACTGTGGCCATCAGTAGAGAAGAGAAATACTTAAGTAGTTTAATGTGAATTAGTTGCCATTTTAAAAAAATTCTAAGAAAATTAATTTTATTGCAACTTTTTAAAAGATGTACAGTATCATCTCTGCCACTTCCTTTTGTTCATTTCAGAAAATTTCTAAAATTATACCTATTCGCTGATCCAACTCCCTCTTTTGAGAACTTATATCTTTTTATGTATACAATGGATATATCCCAAAGTTTATTCCATAGAGGGAAGCCTACCAGAGTCACTATTTTTAAAGAGTTTATATGTCAACACCTAATTATTACATGGACAGGGACCTATACAGCTTTCTATTTGTAACCATTTTCTCCAAGACAGTATTTTTCAAAGAGCAATCTTTAGACCAGCAGCATTAACTTCAAATAGAATTTATCAGAAAAGTAAACTCCCAGCCTCATCACAGAACCTGATTCCAAAACCCAGGTCAGGGAACAACAATCTGTTGCAACAAGTTCTTCTGGCAAGTACAACATATTTTCAAGTTTGCTCCAATTGGAATACATCTCTGACTCCAATACCTATATTACTAGATACAGAAATTAATCTATGCACACTCTCAGAGTACCCTCTCAGCAGATGACTTTGATGGAGACTCTGGCAATTGCCCCCAAAATGATTCAGTCTATATAGTACGATGAAGCATGACTGTTTGGTATATTTATGGGATCTAAGGTCAGTTGCACCCTATCGATCTATAGATTTTATGACAGCTACAGAACTTAGAGTAAAAGTAGAAAATAGTAATCAATAAAACTAATAATAAAAAGTATTTCTATGTAGTTATCTTTTGCATTTGCTAAATCATATGTTATTTTTTATCCACAACTTAAGATCTGGTGAATGAATTATTTTCATTTCACTTCAAAAACCTTACACCTGACAATAAATTTATCTTTTAAATGATCTATGTTTACATTTTTTTTCTTCAGGTCAGTGGCCCCTGGAGGACATAATTATTCCTTACCTCATAACTGCCTCTTTCACTAGCAATACAACAATCTGGGAAGGATAAGTATAAATGAAATATTCACTGATTTCATTTCAGGAGTTTTGCCTCAATAAATCTTAAGTTAAGAAAGGCAGCAAAATATAGGAAATATCATGATGGTCATGTGTTTGATTTAGGTCTACACTCTGCTCTGTCATTTCTATGTGACTTTCAGGAAATGCCTCATCTCTCTGAACCTTAGCTTCCTCAACTAAAAAATGGAAACCATTTCATCTAAGCAGTCAACTACAAAGTTGCTGAAAAGCCAATAGATAACAGAAAAGTCCCAGTTCCTTACTAACTGAAAGTATGAGGGCTTCTACCACCATCACAATTTTCCAAGATCAAAACTAAAACATTGGGAAGTACTTGTTTTACAACAGGCAGCAGCAATAAATATTTTGAATTATATAATTTATTTTACAGTTCAGTTAGTGTCAATTCCAATCCAGATCAGCTACAGGAAAGGCATTTTCCAATATTCTACCAAAAGAATGAAAATTGATTAGAACAAAGAATAAGCTTCAAATATGGCTATTATCATAATGAATGACTTTAAGAATATAGTATATTCACCTAAAATTTAAATTTTGACTCAGGTATACTGAAACAGATCCATGAATAACATGAAGTATTCAAACACACAGACATCAGATCAATGTTATTAAATAGCTACAAGCTAAATGCAATGTTGAAATTCTCTAGGAATCAAGAAAATAACAATATTCCAAAATTCACTGGGCTATCATTTTCACATGATGTACACATCTCCCTGTTCATTTATACAACAGATAGAGGCCACCACTCCAAACTTAGGAACCAAAGCAGAAGAGGAACTTACTAAGTGTGTAACTGTGTTTACAGAAATGAAGGGAATTACAGGTGAATAAAAATATAAACACTGTAGAGTTGGGGATGTAGCTCAGTAGTAAAAAGCTTGTTTTTTAGCATGCGGTAGGCCTTAGATTCACACAGCAAAAAACAAAAAAATCTCCAGAAAAAAACATTTTAAAATATACTTACTTAAGGGGTATGGCTGTGGTTTGTGTCTTTTTGATAGAAAAAGACAATTTCACACAAATATCATACACTGTAAAAATAAACAAAATCATAATATATAATACAACTAATGCAATTGATTATTTTAAAATATTTTTAGTGCTCTAAAAACTAAGTACTCACAAGTCATAATGACAATCCTGAAAGCAGGGTTGCTAAAGCAAAAAGTATGTATGATCCCCAAAGCAGTAATCCAAGGTTTTGAATAAAAAAGTTACAGCAAGTCTGAAATCAAAAGGAAAAAAAATGAACTAAAAATGGTATCTTTAAAAAAATGATGAAGACAGATAAATTTTATTCTATAACCTGATGTACACAGTCGAAAGAGTGCTGACATACTACTCATCCTAAAATTAAAAAGAGATGATTTAAAAACTGAGTAAGATAAACAGCATTGTCTATATTTTCTATTTTCTAGTCCATAATTTCCCCCAACAATGGATATTATTGATACTATGAGGAAAAGTTATCACTCACTCAATTCATGACTGTAATAAGGGTTTTTTTTTATTGTAAACAAATGGGGTACATGTTGTTTCTCTGTACATGGTGTAAAGGCATACCATTTATGTAATCAGAAATTTACATAGGGTAATGTTGTTTGATTCATTTTGTTATTTTTCCCTTCCCACCCACCCCTTCCACCACTCTTTTCCCTCTATACAGTCCTTCCTTCCTCCATTCTTGCCCCCCTTCCT